>NW_028255707.1:0-73800 GCF_964263255.1 Lissotriton vulgaris
TTGCATTATACATAGGCCTATATTATAAATGAAAGGAGCCTCTTCAATCATTGATGTGTTTAGGTACTCAGTAATTCATTGCACATGCATATTTCACTTATCCATACACTCATGACAGAAGCGCTGTGACCATCCCGACTCTCTCGGTGGCGGTCGCTCCCCATGCTCCCTGCTGACCTGTGACCTAGCTGAGCCGTGCACAACTGCTGCCTCCTGCCTGCGGTATCGTTATTGAACTATTGCCTGCCTTACGATCGTGCTCTGTGCACAACTGCTGCCTGCTGCCTGCGATATCATTTCTTACTGCTGCCTGCCGTACGATCGAACGCTGTGCCTCGCTAATTGGCCCATTTAGTGTGTTATGATTTGTGTGCTCCCCTAGTCTGCATCGCTCGATTGGGTAATTTAGATCTGCAATTGTTTATTTAATAATTCCGCTCGTCTCCCACAGCTTATCCCCACGTTGTGCCACATCCTGGTCCGGTTTCACTTTAGCGGCCATTTGGTGATTGTTGTGCCTCCGAGCCCACCCTCTCCACCCCCGCCCCCGCCTCCCAGCTGCTCCTCCCTCGCTCCGCCCCCTCCCACCATCCACATATGACAGATGCTTTCCCGCGCAGCGTCCACGTGCAGCGGTCGCACCCCATGCGCGCCGAAGGTGCGCCAAAGGTAAGCCCGTCTACGCCCGTCCGCGCCTGGACCGCGCCCAGCGCCAGACCCCCTGCTCCCCACAAAGCGAACTCCTCCAGCTACAAAACCACCTCGACCCACAACCCCCACAACCTATCCCCCGAAGAAAATGGAACAAAACCACCACCGACCAGCTCCTCATATCGCTCAACCAAAACCCACCCGCCCTCTCATCGGACTCAAACCAAGCTGCCATCAAATTCAAACAATGGATCACTCACAGCGCTGATGAATTAGCACCCCTGAAAAACCACCACACCAAACAAGACAGTAAAAAGACCCCCTGGTTCAACGATGACCTTAAGAAATCCAAAAAGCTATGCCGCCCTCTCGAGAAAACATGGAGAAAAAACCCAACCACCGACAATGGATCACTCACAGCGCTGACGAATTAGCACCCCTGAAAAACCACCACACCAAACAAGACAGTAAAAAGACCCCCTGGTTCAACGATGACCTTAAGAAATCCAAAAAGCTATGCCGCCCTCTCGAGAAAACATGGAGAAAAAACCCAACCACCGACAACATGACCACCTTCAAGACAGCCACCCGCAAACACCACCAGCTAATCCGAGCCACCAAGAAATCAGCACTCAAGATTCGACTCGACAACAACGCCCATAACAGAAAGGAACTATTCAACATCGTCAAAGAATTCACCAACCCCACAGCCGCCTCAAACGACATCACTCCCTCCCAAGACCTCTGCGACTCGTTATCCTCCTTCTTCTACAACAAAATTGCCGACATACATAACAGCTTCGAAAACAGTTCCAACAAACAATCCTCTCCACCCCCCTCAGAACCTAAACCGCCCTCTAACAACCTCAGCGCCTGGAACCCAATCACCACCGAAGACACCATCCGCCTAATGAACTCCATCCACTCTGGCTCGCCAACCGACCCCTGTCCCCCCCACATCTTCAACAAAGCAGACTCCATCATCGCACCCCATTTCCGTGATGTCATCAACTGCTCCTTCATCTCTGCCACCTTCCCAGAAAGCTGGAAACATGCCGAAGTCAGCGCCCTCCTGAAGAAACCCACAGCAGACCCCTCCGAACTTAAAAACAACCGCCCCATATCCCTCCTCCCATTCCCGGCCAAAGTCATTGAGAAAGCCGTCAATAGCCAACTCGCTGCCTTCCTCGAATCCAACAACTCCCTCGACCCCTCACAGTCCGGCTTTCAAGCCAAACACAGCACTGAAACCGCCCTCATCGCAGCAACAGACGACATCCGAACACTACTAGACAATGGAGAAACAGTGGCCCTCATTCTACTCGACCTTTCCGCCGCCTTCGACACTGTTTGTCACAGCACACTCATACAACGCCTCAGCAACATCGGCATAAAAGGAAAAGCCTTGGACTGGATCATCTCGTTCCTAGCTGGGAGAACTCAGAGAGTCCGACTTCCCCCGTTCAAATCAGAGGCCACCGAAGTCATCTGCGGTGTACCACAAGGATCATCACTCAGTCCCACCCTCTTCAACGTTTACATGAGTCCACTCGCTTCCATTGCGCGTCAACACAACCTCAACATCATCTCCTACGCGGACGACACCCAGCTGATCCTCTCCCTCACCAAAGACCCCAACACCGCCAAAACCAATCTCCACGAAGGCATGAAAGATGTAGCCGTAAGGATGAAAGACTGCCGCCTTAAACTCAACTCAGACAAAACGGAAGTGCTCATCCTAGGTTCAACCCCCTCTGCCTGGGACAACTCATTGTGGCCTTCGGATCTGGGCTCAGCACCCATACCCACGGACCACGCACGTAACCTTGGCTTCATCCTAGACTCTTCACTCTCGATGACCAATCAAGTCAACGCCGTCTCATCCTCCTGCTTCAACGTACTTCGTATGCTCAAAAAAATCTTCCACAGGATCCCCGCCGAGACAAGAAAGACTGTCACCCACGCACTGGTTACGAGTCGACTAGACTACGGAAACACCCTCTACGCCGGAATTACAGCCAAATTACAGAAAAACTCCAACGCATCAGCTAGACTCATTTTGGACATCCCTCGCCAAGATCACATTACCGGCCACCTGAAAGACCTCCACTGGCTTCCCGTCAACAAGAGAATAACATTCCGTCTCCTAACCCACGCTCACAAGGCCCTCTACAAACTAGGTCCCGAATGCCTCAACACTCGACTATCCTTCTACACACCCACCCGCCAACTGAGATCCTCCAATCAAGGCCTCACCACAGTTCCGCGTATCCAAAGATCCACCATGGGAGCTAGATCCTTCTCCTACTTGGCGGCCAAGACCTGGAACTCACTCCCCACTCACCTCCGCCTTACACAGAACCACATCTCCTTCAGAAAAGAACTTAAAACCTGGCTATTCGACAAATAATGAACCCCCTCCCCAAGCGCCTTGAGACCCTCTGGGTGAGTAGTGCGCTATATAAATTCTCGAACTTGAACTTGAACTTGAACTCATGCATCCAGGGGCGCAATTAGATCTTAATTTCGGGGGGGGCTAACATTGCAAATGAAGGGGTGTGGCTAATGTTAATCAATGGGGCGGGGCTAAAATGGCAGATAATCAGGATCGGTTAATGCTCAGGTCAAGCTTAGAAAAAATGTGGTGAACTCTGCATTTGAAACTGGACAACAATTAGAGCACACATTTTTGTTAATTTGATGCATGTGTTGTCTTATGAAAAAGGAACAGAATGTACAGAATTAAAAGGCCAATTTAATATATTTTACTACAAAGCACTTTAGGAACACAATATAACCAATTTTCACAATGCCATTTCAAGGCGACGACCCTTTTTCCCCAGTTCATTAACAATTGCTTCAATAGGAGGACAATGTGCTCGTGAAATCCATAGATAGATGTGTGGGAATGCCCTAGCTCCACCCATGTAACGACTTCCCAACGCAAGGTAACTCAAGGAAGCTCAATGCTCTGCCTCTCATTACTCTGGAGTTTCTAAACCACGCAAAACCACACAAAGTGGCCTTTGTGTGGGTTAGGTAAATCCCAATTAAATGGGTAAAATGATGGCAGCGTAAAAGAAAATCAGAATGGATGGATGCAAGGGTGAAAGTATAGTAAATGTAAATGTGAGAGGATGGATGCGTTGGTGAAGGGATGGTAGAGTAAATAAATATCTGAGATGATGGCTAAAAGGATGGGTGTAAGGTTGGCAGAGTAAATTGAAATCAGAAAGGATGGATGGTTGGATTGATGGATGAAAGGTTAGCAGCTTCAGCATCGCACAAATGTATGACAGTACAACACATGCCATCACAATGCATGCCTTTACAACGCGGTTGTAACAACTCAAGTGCTGTTACAACACGTTACCATTTGCAAACTTTTACCACGCATATGCCTTTACAACAAAGGTATATGCGTGGTAAAAGTTTCGTTTTAAAATATAACTATTTTCCAGGTAAGTATAAACGCTATATATATATATATATATATATATATATATATATAAAGAAAATCCCCAAACCTCCACACCGCACGGCGTGGCGAAAGAAGGAGACAGACCCCACGGCTTCAGGCAAGATGTTGCTTTTATTGGTAACCTTTCTGGCGACGCCTTTCGAGTAACGTGTACTCTTGATCACACATATATATATATAGGTTTATATATCCTGTAAATGGCTTATTTTTTTAGGAAAGTGTGTGTGTATATATATATATATATATATATTTATAAAATATATATATATATATATATATATATATATATATATATATATATATATATATATATATATATATATATATATATATATTCACTGAAAAAACCATAGGTTTCACACCAGTTATAGTTAGGAATTAGCATTTAAAAAACCTATTAAATTCACTGACAAAACCAGTTATAGTTAGCTGGAAATTTTACTGATATAAAACCAATGAAATTCCACGTTATAGTTAGTTGGACTCACTATAACTTGCGCGTGCAATGCACTGCTGATGACGTCACATATTACATCACTCATGACATGGTCAGTGACATCACTCATGACATCACTGATGACACCATCCAGTGAATATGTGTCTTTCTGAAAAATAAATATTAGTGAGTAATGTTTAAATATTTAAATATATATATTATTGTTTCACTTTGTGTATAAGTGGCTACATGTGTTGGTAAGTAGCTACATGCGTATGTATATGGGTTATTAGATGTTTCTCTTAGTATCAGTATGAGTGTCTATATGGTTTGGTGGGGGTATTACTTAGCACATAGATGCATGAGTGACTGACTCGCTGTTTGTATGTGTTTTGAAGACAGCATATGTGCAGGACTGTATGGATGGATGAGTGTGTATATGTGTTTGTTAGTGAGTGAATGACTGTCTCACTAGTGTCTTTATCAGTAACTACATATGTTTTAATCTAGTATATGTGAATATTGATGTATATAAGTGAGTATATGTGAGAGTAAGAGATTGTAAGAGTTCCTGTTTAAATAAGTATGTGTTTCTATAAGTGATTGTTTAAGAGAATAAATATGTGTAATTTTCAATACAAGTAAGGTGAAAGTGTGTGTATAACTCTATATTCAAATAAATGGATGTTCAATAGTTTATTTGCACGTGTGAGTATGTGTGTGAGTAACTTTTGAATGACTGTCGGTGTGTAACAGGATGTATAGGTGTATCACTTCATATGATGAGTGAGTATATGTATGAGTGACTATATAGAACTGTTGGTGAATGACTGGATGTGCATATAGATGGTGGAATTACTGAATTGCTTGTTGTAACTGATATGGGTATCTCCATTTTTTTTTAAATTTCAGTTTCTATTTTTGAATATGTGTTTCAAGGGTTACATTACAGTGAAAGGAGGTCTGTCACTATGTCACAAGGATGGTGTCATCAGTGATGTCATGAGTGATGTCACTGACCATGTCATGAGTGATGTAATATGTGACGTCATCAGCAGTGCATTGCACGCGCAAGTTATAGTGAGTCCAACTAACTATAACGTGGAATTTCATTGGTTTTATATCAGTAAAATTTCCAGCTAACTATAACTGGTTTTGTCAGTGAATTTAATAGGTTTTTTAAATGCTAATTCCTAACTATAACTGGTGTGAAACCTATGGTTTTTTCAGTGAATTTCAAAGGTTTTTTAAATGCTAATTCCTAACTATAACTGGTGTGAAACCTGTGGTTTTTTCAGTGAATTTCAAAGGTTTTTTTAATGCTAATTCCTAACTATATAAGACCTGAAAGCCCACCAGGAATCTCCAGTATGCGCCAGGGGACTGCATTGCAGAGAGGTGTAATGAAGCCACAACCCTTTTTACACCTCTCTGCAACGCAGCCCCCGTGCATGTTTGAAGAGGGGAAACTAATTCCCCTTGCATACTGGGGGCCCCTGGGGGCCAATTAGCCCACCTGGAACCTCCAGTATGCGCCTGGGGCTGCATTGCAGAGGTGTAATGAGACTATGCCCCTTGTTACACCTCTCTGCAACGCAGCCCACTGCCGCGTTTGCAGAGGGGGAACTAATTCCCCTTGCATACTGGGGGTCCCTGTGGTCAACTAGTCCACCAGGAGCCTCCAGTATGCGCGAGGGAGCTGCATTGCAGAGAAGTGTAATGAGGCCACACCCTTGTTACACCTCTCTGCAATGCAGGCCACTGGCGCCTTTGCAGAGGGGGGACTAATTCCCCTTGCATACTGGGGGTCCCTGGATCATATCTGCCCAAACACCGATATTCCGAACGGTTGTAAATGACTTTTCTTGAGAAACATTTGGATTTGGATTATCATGTCCTATACTTTGGAATTTTTGAAAGACTGACTTTGAGGATGCTATAAATTACTCAAGTCTGCCCGAATTGTGTGGGTAAAATTGATACCTAGTCACTTTTAATAAGAATATACTTATGTCTCGTCTAACATTTGGAAGAAATATCTAGTTATATGACAACGGGATACCGACATAACTTGAAGGAAATAAGAACGCCCTGAAGAAGTTCTGTTGTACAGAACGAAATGTTTCGGCTGGCTGTGGTACATAAACTTAAGGAAAATAAAAGCATTTGAATATACACCAAGATTCAGCGCTTCAATAAGTACTCTAAGTGATATGATTTGATTGGACTCATTGTGAAAGTGGTGCTGTGCCAAACTTTGGAATATTCTCCACTACTCTCTACTACTTACTCTCTCCCACTCTCTACTACTCACTCTCTACTGCTCTCTACTACTCACTCTACTACTTACTCTCTACTACTCTCTACTACTCAGTCTCTACTACTCACTCTCTACTACTCTCTACTACTCACTCTACTATTCACTCTACTACTCTCTACTACTCACTCTGCTACTCTCTCTACTGCTCTCTACTACTCTCTACTACTCACTCTCTACTCTCTATTACTCACTCTCTACTCTCTATCTCTCTACCTCTCTACCTCTACACCTCTACCTCTCTACCTCTCTCTACACGCACACATATAGACATATATGCATATATATATGTGCATATGCATTTATATATATGTATGTGTATATATAAAAAAAACAACTAAACATTTTTTTTTCTAATCAGCTACTTTTAAAACTGTCATTCTTTTTCCCCATGGTACACTCCCCGGTACGCTTACCGGTGCGCGTACCGGGCGCTCACCCCGCGAAAATCAAAAAAATCTTTTTTTTTTTTTGCCCCGTGGGGCCCTTTTATGGCCCCCACATCAAACCTAGGGGGTCAAGGGGGGTCTACTCTGCCCCATTATGGTCATTTCCCCCTTTGTTTTGGCCACCTCTTGTGTCTCGATCCTACCGAGACACAAGATGGCGGCCGCTCCGGACTGTTTAGAATGTTTACAGACACCCCAGAGCCAATCAGCTTTCTGCGCGCAAGTCGCGTGACGCGCCCGGTGCGCGTACCGGTGCGCTTACCGGAGCGCTGCTATAGATATATATATTTTTTTGAACCTTAATTACTCAAAATCCACTGGAGCACATATCTTGAGACATAGCAAAGGCACATCGGGCTACCAGTCCCTACAATTTTGCCAAGTTTGGTGGAAATCCATTCAGCCGTTCGGGCTAAAAGTGAAATCGACCGCCCTATGGAAATTAACATGGGGAAAACGCGTTTTGGGACCCCCCTTTTATCTCGGCCCCCGCTTGACGAATCCCCCCCAAACTTTCAGGGAAGGACCGGAACGCCGCGAGGCCATTTTGAGGAAATTTTCAGGCAGATTCGTCAACCGGCGCCAAAGTTATTCCAAATAGAATTTTCAGATTTAACATTGAAAAAAATCCTAACTATAACTACCTACTGGCGACCGCCAGTAGGTAATATATATATATATATATATATATATACACATACACACACACACATTTCCTTAAAACCCTACAACCCTTCAACCCATACCAACCCTAAAATTGCCCCTCTGGCACCCAAAAGCCCGTACCCACCCTGAACCCTCAAATTAACCCAAAACCCATACCCACACTGAACCCCAAAATTACTCCCGGCACCCAAAAACCCATTACCATCCTGAACTCTGAAATTAACCCCCTGGCACCCCAAAACCCATATCCACCCTGAACTCTAAAATCACCCCTGGCACCCCAAAACCCATACCCACCCTGAACCCTAAAATTACCCCTGGCACCCCAAAACCCATACCCATGCTGAACCATAAATTGCTCCCGGCACCCCATAACCCATACCCACCCTGAACAATAAATTCCCCCCTTGCACCCCATAACCCTTACCCACCCGAACCCTAAAATTGCCCCCTGACAACCCAAAACCCACACATGCCCTGAATCCTAAAATTACCCCTGGCTCACCAAAACACATACCCACGCTGAACCCTAAAATTACCCCCCCCCCACACCCTAAAACCCATACCCTCCCTGAACCCTAAAATTAACCCCATGGCACCCCAAACCCCATTATTTCCCTGAACCCTAAAGTTACCTCCTGGCACCGCAAATCCCATAGCTACCCTGAACCCTAAAATTTCCCCTTGAACCCCAAAACCCATACCCACCCTGAACCCTAAAATTGCCCCCTGACACCCCAAAACCCACACCTGCCCTGAACCCTAAAATTACCCCTGGCTCACCAAAACACACACCCACGCTGAACGCTAAAATTAACCCCCCCACACCCTAAAACCCATACCTGCCCTGAACCCTAAAATTAACCCCATGGCACCCCAAAACCCATTATTTCCCTGAACTCTAAAGTTACCTCCTGGAACCCCAAAACCCATAACCACCCTGAACCCTAAAATTACCCCTGGCACACCAAACAGATACCCACGCTGAACACTAAAATTAACCCTGTGGCACCCAAAAACCCATACCCACCTTGAACCTTAAAATTACCCCTGGCACCCCAAAACCCATACCCTTGCTGAACCATAATTTCCCCTCTAGCATCCCATAACCCATACCCACCCTGAACCATAAATTCCCCCTGGCACCACATACCCACCCTGAACCCTAAAATTGCCCCTTGACACCCCAAAACCCACACCTGCCCTGAACCCTAAAATTACCCCTGGCACACCAAAACACATACCCAGGCTGAACCCTAAAGTTACCCCCTGGTACCCCAAAACCCATACCCACCCTGAACCCTAAAATTGCCCCCCTGACACCCCAAAACCCACACCCACTCTGAACGTTAAAATGACCCCTGGTACCCCAAAACCCATACCCGCCATGATACCTAAAATTACCCCTCTGGAACCTCAAAACCCACACCCACTTAGAACCCTAAAATTACCCCCTGGCACCAAAATCCATAACCCACCCTGAACCCTAAAAGGTCTCCCTGGCACACTAAAACTCACACCCACCCTGAACCCTAAAGTTACCCACTAACACCGCAAAAAATGAACACTACATTTGCATATTCGGAGGGGAATGTCCTCTTTGACGTTTCCATGTATGTAAGTCAAGAACAACATTCACAGTAACCTAGATATGCAGGCAGTAGGTAATGCTGTGCTGAAAAGTGCATTAAAGTTACTGGAACTTACATAAAAAACTGATGCCTGCTCTTCTGATACTATACTGTGGAGTTTGGCTGATCAGCAGCACTGCGTCCTGGCATCCGGCCCCTCCCGAAGGTCTCACAGAGTAGATAGGTGTGGGTCAAATGTTTCCTGGTTTCTCCTTGCCTTGGCCTCCTCTGCTTCTTTGTTTGTGCCATTGGATGCAAAAATATAAAGATCCATGGCCCTGTTCACAATTTATCTAGTGAGCAGCGCCGTGGATGTGAATTCCATCCAAGTGCACAGACAGCAGGGGCAAAGGGATGGCAGTGCAGTGATGCACCCAGGGTTTGCTGTCTGTGCACTTGTATGGAATACACATCTATACAAGTGCACACCCTGGGCTATGATGCCAGCAGAAATTCCTTTACAAAGGAAAAGTCACCCGCACCGGCCAGCCCTTTCCCCCTGCTGTGCACTTCACACCCCATGCTCACAATACATCAAGTGCTTAGGTGAAAACCCTGCCTTCAGGCAAGGATTTCACATTGGCGACACTCTAAAGGAAAACAAGAGATGGGGGTAGGTGGGTTCACGCGCTGAAACTGTTCAGAGGCTGGCTGTCTGACTCAGGCTGCTGGGTCTCTCAGAAAGCATAATAAAAATCACATTCTTGGATCGGATGCGCAGCGTTTTTGATTTATTTCAATGCGTGTCATCTTAGCCCGGGTAGAGGAGGCGACGGGGGGGGGGGGGGGGGGGCAATGGGTGTTGCGCGCCTGCATGCATCCATTCTTGCAATCACCCGCGTCCACAAACAGAGCAAAACACGCACACAAGTTCAATAACAAATGCCAGATAAAATGAAAGAATAAAAAATATGCTGCTGCCTCAATACAATAGGTGAATAACAAATACAATTAAGTAAAGCAGTGGGTGGCTGTCTTTTAATGTTATTATACTTACTGTATCAGTATTTCAAGGTTTTTACTTGCCCATCACAATAAATAAATCAGGCCTCCTGCCTTTTTTTAATACATTTTCATAATAAGCAAATCTGGCATCTGAAAGAACTTCTGCAAATGAACCAATCATGCCTATGGCATTCATCATTGTCTTGGCACTACAACCACCTTAGATCTATAGTATTGAGCATAAGCTTCCTCAAAAGGCATACATCAGGTTTGCAGTAATAAAATTATAAATATTTACAAAATTACAGTGGTCAAAACAATATTAAATCCATCCTAAGAGTACCTCATAAGGATAACTATATTAAATATTCGTCTGTCCCCACAGTAGGTTTCAGTAGGTCATGAGAACCAAAACCTTTGCCTACTACGGTAATCTGTGAAATTCCATGGGATTTAATACCAGCCTTCACGCTTAAGCACAGTGTAATGATAATACATCCTTCAAAGCCTACTGCCTTTCACTCTTAACGTTTCATAATAAGTAGATCAAATCTGCTGGCATTACTATAACTTTTCATACTAAACAGATCAACCATAAGGAATAATAATAACTTTTCCCAATGAACCAATAATGTCTAAATTCTTTAATGTTGACTTAACATCATAACCCAGAGAGGCCTACAGAACTGCAAAAAATGGCAACAAACATGCACACAATTATTAGATTATAAATATGCGCAAAGGTACAGTTGTCAAAACTGTAAACAACCCTTCTCGAAGGGTTTAAGAAGGATAACTATAGTAAAAATCATCTACAGCTAAAATTTGTTAGGGGGATACCAAATGCCAACACCATTGTCTACTTGGTAATCTGCAAGATCTCATCCCAACAAACTGCCATTCTTCAGCCTGTACCACAGTGAGATATCAATCCACAGGTAACTGCTTATCTCAATAAATTAACCTGGCCTACTGCCTTTTAAACAGATCAGACCTACAGCATTGGACATAACCTTTCCCAGTGAATCAATAAGACCTACAACCTTTATCACAAGCTTAACACAATAACCAACTCAGGTTAGCATAACCTTTCCCACAAGCAACCACTGGGTAAAAAGTCATAACATTTGAAAAGTGTATACAATTATATTTGACAAAGCAAAATAGCTTCACTTCTAAGAGGGCCTTACAAGGGTTATCACAGTGCAACTTTCTACATTGTCTGCAGTCTTTATCAAGCGCATTAACTATCCACCCTTAAATGCCAGTTAACTTCAATATATGCTGTTCACAACAAATGCTTCATGCCTCCTGTCCTTATTGTAACTTTTCATAATTAACAGATCAGGCTTATGGATTTGATTGCTGGCTTGCCACTTTAAGCATCACAGTTCTGGTGTACTGAGCGTACGTTTTCCCAAAAGGCAAAAAACAGAATCCCAGCACTCTTTTACAGTGAAAGCAAATGTTGGCCTAATTTGAAGCATCATGTTAGCAGACCATAAGCCCCTCTCTAGGTACTTTTTCTGAAAGTTTGTTGTCACATAAGGTACAGTGAGAGATGTGCTGTCAAACCAGACTTAAAAAAGGAGACTCCTCGCTGTGACCAAGAATCAGTTGGTTAAAATAAGATGATAGTATAAAGCTGCATTTTTAAATAAATATTAACCTGCCCAAGTGTTTCTTCTCTTCATGTTTGGTAATTTACATAGGACAGGTGTCATTTTCCTGGAAGCCAGCAGGGGCACACTTTGCTGAGCATCATGGAACAGTGGTCCAAATGGTAACAGATAGCTGTCGAGTCACACATTTCTCTAGGAGCTTGGACAATGCTGGGAGCAAAGAGATCGTCCTGTAGTTGCCCGGTGCTTTGGGAACATTTCGTCAATAAGGGAAATATTTTAGCTTGTTTCCAGACAGAAGAGACAACTACCATAGCTAAAGAATCATTGAGCAGTTTTTTCACCACAAGGTTGTTGAGAACCCTATTTTAACTTATGAAAGGGTGCTTTTGGACCAGTGGTATTTACCAAACTTCGACTTGTTCCCTCGATATTAGGCATCCCCTCCAAATACGTCAGTCTGGAGCAGTATTTTATACTATTTAGAAAACCTGTGTATATCGTATACTTGTACCATCGCCCCCTGCTCTACATATCCAGTCATAGCGCATGTCATGCAGATGGCTTATGGCCACTGAATCAATTGCTCTCTCAGCGCCCTGATGAAGGAATTTTCTGTGCACTGTTCATTTCCAAAACGCTACTCTGCGCATTTTTCTTGTTGTGTGTGTATGTAATCTAGTGAATATTGTATTGTAACCTGGTACATGTATATATGTCCTTACTTATTTATCTGTTTTGTCAAAATGGTGTTGTTTTTTATTAGGTTTCTTCTTGATGTGTATATTATGTTCACGTGTACTCATCATGTTAACGGGTTTCCGTAACAATTGATGTGTGATATTAATGTTATGTAAAAAAAAAAATGATGTAGACGTGTGATATCAAAACTTAACTATCAAAATGATTAATATACTTTTTAATAATAAATCTTGAAAATCACTGGTCTATGGACAATTGTATTTTTGGATATATTACCTTAGTTTAAAGTATCATTTGGGAGAAGTCCCTTTTATTTACTGCGTTTTCCCTGCTTATTTCTCCAGTGCTTAATTTGTAAAATATGAAGTGCAGGTGCTAAAATGTTTGTTGAAGGCCACACCTACTTTTATCTGGCTCCACCCACTCCCTCCACTAGCTCCACCCACGTACTCTATTAGCTCCACCCACATCTTCAACTGGCACTGCTAATTAGGACCCTACTCCTGCCGTCACATTCGGTATGGTTGGAACTTTACCTTCAGGCAATCTCAGGAATGGGCTGGAGAGGTGAGCTGGCCTCCCTTGAAATGGGGATAACCTACGCACTCTGCCCCACTCCCGCAGTGAATTACACATAACATTTACACATAACATTCCTTACTCCCTTCCCGCCAAGAAAGCCACTACGCCTTTCTTTGTGGTGGTCATTTGTTGGCCGCAGTTTATTAAGGGTTACAAGGAAACAGGTATTACTTGCATTTGCATGTTATGTCATATAAATTTCCTTGCCAATGTCTCTTAGCCCTTTTAGGGCGGTTTTTCTGTAGGTTGGATTTCCTTGCGCTTCCTCAGCGCAGGAAGGGGATATTCGTTGTCCCAGAGTTAGGCTGCCTCGCTACCTTTCGGACCTTGTTGTGCCCTGCCATCCGGCGGGGGCTGGGCTGCGAGCGCCGTCTCTGCATATATTCCCCCTTCCCTTCGTCGCATGTCACCCAGCCGTGAGGCATCCCAGAGCCGCTGTCCTTAGGCCATCTCACCCAGCCGCGCGGCATCTGAAGGTGAGTGTACCTATTCTGGCGCACGGCTCTCCGGTGTGCCTCCGTACCAACCGTTCTCCGCGTAGCCCTTCGCGAAGCTCTTTCCCTATTTCAGCCCTGCGACAATGCTGATCCCTTGGTGTGGGTGGGTGGGACAAGATTCCTTCGCGCCGTGCTGCTCCCCCCGCTCCTGTGCATAGGCGTATCACTGGGGGGAGCGCGCTTATATGCCCCCCACCAGGTATGCCTCCACCTGGGGGACCCCCCCATTGGGGGGTTTGAATATCGCCTGCCCCCCCATTGGCCAGCGCGCAGCGGCGGAAGCCAGGAACAGGGGGTGGGGGGCGAGTCCGGCACCTTCCGGGGTCCCCCTGCTTGCTCAGGAGACCCCGTTTTCCCGCACTTTGTTTCGTCCCCGGGCCGTCTTCCCCCTTTTGTTGCCCCTTCGGGGGCTTGCCGTATGTTATGGCGCCAGCTCCCTAGCCCCTACGGGGGTCCGCCTCTGCGAAACTCACTTACCCAGATAGGAAAAGCAGACCCATGCCTTGGGTTAAGCAATGCCTCAATGGCAGCTTGCGGGCAGCATGTAGGCCAGGCCTATGTGTTTAATGGTAAGAGTGAAACAACTGCAAGTTATCCCTATTCCCAAGCCTATCCCAGAGATGCTGTGCTGGCAGAGGATTCTTTGTTGAGCTTCCTGCAACAGCTTTTTGTTGTAGCTACTATTAGGTGTAGTAAGGGATAACTTTACGTCTATGTTCGGGTGTGGGCACCTGTGGAGATTTATTTAATACATCAAACTTACACATTTGAAAAATAAACTTGAATGCAATGCCATTCGGGAGTAGGAATCTAATAAAAGCCATAAACATGAGAAGTCCAGCTGAAGGCTTTACTCAGAGCAGCCACCGACAGATCCAGCTCACAACCCCAGCACATCCAAAGTCCCAATGACTCCAGACAATTCATGAGGTCATAGCATTCTACATTCTACATCTAGCACATGCAAGTGGATTACAGCAGAATTCAAGGCCTAAAGTATTATAGATAATTTGGACTAGAGTTTTGTTGCAGGCCACACTAGAGAAATAGTTTTTCTATGCAGCAAAATAGAGTACATTTTCACCACAAACTTGTCGTCAATCCTAAACATTACAAACATCGCTCAAAGTTGTTGAACAATCACAGACGTGCAACGCCCTCTTTGGGAGCAGAATAGCAGAGTCCTCAGTATTCACTCTCTCTCTTACTTGCTTCTATTTTTCTCTCTAACCCCCACACCCCCATCTACCTCTAACTCTGATTGTCTTTACTTTCGCTCTACCTGCTATCCCTCCCTGAGCACCCTGTCTTTCAATATATATCTATCCTTCTCTCCTCACCCATTTCTTGCTCCATCATCTCTCTCTCTTGGTATCTAACCTCACGGCTCACCCCTCTTTACCTCTGCTTCTCTCTCTCTGCTGTCTGCCCTTTCCTCCCTACCCTCTTCGAAGTTTGCTCGGGAGTACACATCAGCCGGAAGAAAATTTCCTACTTGGAAGATGGCTACGTGCAATATGATCAATCACTGTGCTTCGTGGATATGTTTTTGGAAAGAGGTTGGCTTAGAGTCTAAGTTATCACTTAAGTGATTACAATTTAGACAGTGTGTAACTGGCGCTGCTAAAAATAAGGAAGGTAATTTGTTACAAATGAAACACACTGGTGGTCGGGAGTGAGAAGAGTGTAGAAAGGGACTAGTAAGTATGCGGCTGCAGGCAGAGCAAGAAAGAAATTAAACAGAGGAGAAGATTGTCTTTTGAGGATAGCATGGCCTCAGAGAGTACTTGCACACAGCAACATTATGGTAGAGGAATTCTCTTTGAATGGTGTGCATTTGTCTTTCGTGGCAAATAAGCGTATCTGCTGAATTTAAGAGAAAAGGTGGTAAGCATCTAGGGGAAAACCCTGTGGTGCTAGAAGGATGAGTGATGTTGGGTGATTTTATGTTGTTGTGGGGCAGGAAAACACCCACTCGGGGTTTCCTGGTTGTCTAAGCATTATGAAGGTCTAACCAGCCCAGCAGGCGTGAGGGGAGCAAACAAATAAGACACCTCAGAAGGTGCAGGGGCAAGAGATTGAAAGTTATGAAAACTGTCTGTGGCCTGGTATAGGTGGATACATGGATGAAGAAGGAGTAGGGGTGATAGATGGTATAAGTTACAGTTGGGGGTAAAGGTTTGCAACACCACGACTTTCAACAGTCGGGTGGTTAATAAGAGCATTAATAAGAGCACAATTTGTGTAAGTGAAGTGGGTTATTTTGTTGTTGTATTGAAGTTATTGTGTTACATTGCAGACAGCAGAGCTCTACTGATAAGGCAGTCTTTACTCTTTTTGTTATTTATTGATTCTGGTAATTTAGTGCTTCCCGCCCAATATACTACTGTCTCACAGCACTATTCAGTTGGGCAACTTGGGTGCCTGGGCGTTCAGCAGGATGTGCCTAAAGAGGAAGTTACCTGTTTTTCAATGACACCAGTAGTCTCTCTAACATCACAGCAAGACTTAATCGGTCTTCCAATAACAGACATCTCTCAGCTAGTGTTGAAGGTGTTGCCTCGCAGTAACAGGGGTCCCGTATAATTGCAAGTTGCAATTTGCACCGTGTGGTAAATTGTAAATGCACATATCAGAGGCAGGGCAAGGATTTGTGGGGATTTATCGTGACATCTGCATCGCCAGACTAAATTCCAGCCGGTAAAACGTGGAGCGGTTTATTGGGGAAATATGCAAAGAAAATCCCAGGACCTGCAGATTTTGCCTGCGCTAAATACCAAAACCGGAATGTAATGTAATGCCCCAGTTTATGGGCAAAAACTATGCTATCATTGTTGCGCAAAATAAAACCCAACAACACCTCTGTGTGTGATATATTTGGAGAATTATCGAACAGGATATCGCGGCACACCCAACAATGGGCCTCTCAGTGTTGTTTTATAATAAATGAAATCTGCAGTGGCGCTGCGGTGAGGAGTCTCTCACAGAAGTGCTCAAGACTGCAGCTGCATCAGGGACAGCGACGTGCCCAAGTGCCTCTCAAAAAGAGTTAAAGCTGCCTAGCTGCCAAGCACTTGGGTCAGTGAGCACAAACTCCTCTTTGATAACATTCCTTTGGAGCGCCTGCCATGCGCCCGAGTCGTTTATTTCAGTTAAGATTTATTTGTGACCCGGCACACCTCAGAAATTCGGGCGGCTGACGGAGTGTTATTTTACAGGACGGACCGACCATCATCAGTTTATGATTTTAGTAACTCGTAGACGCATACATAATTGTTTTTGTACCCTGCCATCGGGGCACTGGTAACTAACAGCCTGATTCATCAACGGGCCGTTTTGCGAAACGGTAATCATGTAGGAATCGCATAATAAAATACGATTCCTACTGATTCCTTATTTGCGATTAGCAATTTGCTAATCGCAAATAAGGAATAACTCACCATTCATTCCTACGGGCCAAAAGGCCCATAGGAATGAATGGGGAGTATTCCTTATTTGCGATTAGCAATTTGCTAATCGCAAATAAAATTGCGATTTGAAGGGTGCCAGGGGTGTCCAAAGGACACCCTGTAGCACCCCTCAAATGACATTTGACACAGGTGTTGCACACACACATGTCCAAAGGACATGTGTGTGTGTAACATGCAACTCAGAAAAATGCATTTAAATGCATTTTTCTGAGTTTTCGCAATTTACCGCGAGGTTTGACCTCGCGGTAAATTGCGGCCAGAAATTGCGAATTCGCAAAAGAAATGTGGATGATGAATTACATTTAAGGAATCTCAAGTAGAGATTCCTTAAATGTAATTCCTCGCAAAATTGCGAGATCGCAATCAGCGATTTTTGCATTTGGGATGATGAATCCCAAATGCAAAAATTGCACTCGCAAAGGGCCAGATTCTCAGAATCTGGCCCTTTGCGAGCCGATTTGGCCTTGATGAATAAGGCTGTAAGTACGGTTCTACGAGCGCCTCAGAAAAGTGAGTGTTGTGCACGTTTACGAATGAACAGAAACAGTTGTGTAATGTACCCTCAAATTAATTCCACCAAAAGGGAAGTTTTAAATGTCCACTGGTTCTGTTGCTGTATTATAACAAATATTCACAAACGAAAACGGTGAGCTAAATAGGTGTACTGGCGGAAAGAAACAAAGCTGGTTAGGTAATTGCCTGTCAATTACCTCTGGGTGACAGTCTACTAATTGTCATGCTCTGCTAATTTGCTGCATCATAAAAACTGTATGGCATTCATTTCCTGAAATCCCTTTCAGCGAGGATGGGGCTTCCAGCGTGGCTGTGATATATTCACTGTCAAAAACCTTTCCTCCAGGAATCCTATATACCGTGCAAGGGTTAATTAGTTAATAATAACAGACCAGTCATTAATGGAAAGGGTGAGACTTCAGCTAACCCTTTATGCTCAGAGGGGGGAGTGAAACACTTACATAGACTGTAGTGTAGTGTGTTCCACAGACTTGCTGTGGAGTCTCTGAACTTTTTTCGAAGTGGCTAACTCCAGGCTCTTTAACCTTTGAAGACTATGGCCGGGATGCCTGTCACCCCCTCCCAACACAATCCCCAAGGATGGGAAGACGGACGCAGTTCTGAACTTTTGGAAGGCGGGAGGGAGTTACCCTCCCGGCCGTATTTATTAAAATATGAAACAAAATTAAAACATTAAAATAACAGTTTCATATCATGTACAATTTTCATTTATTACATTATGATGAATTGCAGTACTAACTTTGCCATAAGGGGCTGGTGGGTGGGTCAAAATTGCTCCTTGTTCCGTCGAGGGCTCACGTGCAACGAGGGGTGCAGCTTCCTAGCACAGGAACAAGAGGATGCTTCTTCGGATTGCTGCTCCTTTTATTCCTCTTCGGAAGGGCGTGTACCCTCCTCCGGTACGCCTACGGGGCGTGGCCAACGGTGTAGGTGTCTAGGACAACCCTTCTTGGGCGGGAAAAGGCGCGCCCCGGCTACGCCGCTTCGGGCATACCAGCTGTGACACGCCCCCCGCACAAAATGGTTTCCCGGGAGGATCCGGGCCCCCTACCATACGTTCGGGGGGACCGAGTGGCCGCCCCTTTCCATATGGCCGGGATGCCTGTCACCCCCTCCCAACACAATCCCCAAGGATGGGAAGACGGACGCAGTTCTGAACTTTGGAAGGCGGGAGGGAGTTACCCTCCCGGCCGTATTTATTAAAATATGAAACAAAATTAAAACATTAAAATAACAGTTTCATATCATGTACAATTTTCATTTATTACATTACGATGAAGACACGTTGATTGGCTAACCTTAACAAATCTCTAGTACAAAGGTTTTCCTAGCCGAGTCTAACATCCTGCCAATGCATACTTTTCTAAATTAAAATTGTACATCCTAGCATTACGGGCCAACGGCAAGGTCGCAACCGGTGTCAGATCCCAACTACCAGAACTCCCCCCTCACGGTGTGAGGGCGGGCGCACAGAGTACTGTACCTCTGTGCCAACTCCAATTTCCCTTGTCTTCGCGGGGGCCCCCTATTTAACTCGACGCCATCTTAATGGTCGTCCGAGGACTCGTGTGAGGTGTCTAGAAGGTAGCGTGGACCCCCCTCCCACCCCACACTGTTTATCATATCCGCCGTCGCGGATATCCTGGCCCCGGGAAATTCGTAGGAGGGGCATGCAGCCACCTCCTCCCCTGGAAGGGGCCTATGATCACCTTCCCTTAGGCGACCCCATACTTAGTGGGTGCCGCCTCCCCGTGTGAGGGGCCAATGGCCGCCTCCCCCCGGGCGCTCCCATCCATAATGGGTGGCGCCCCCCCTCTAGGGACCTTGAAATTACTGCTCACCGATCATGACCTTACCGCCACAGGCCGGATAGTTGACCGGCTATCCGGCCCCCCCACAAACTCCTACTAAAGGTCATGCTTTTACAAACCCCTTAACCACGCTATGAAATCTCCTATGAGTAAGACATTCCCCTCCCGGGATAAATGGACCCCGTCCTCGAGATACATGTGATCCCCCCGAATACATCCATGCGGAATACAGTGCAACTGCACCGAGCGAAACAACCTACTAAGTTTGTTATTGACCTTCTTTACTGAATTGTTCAGCGCTGACACAGAGAGGCCCCCCCGCCACACCTTCCTGGGAATCATGTGTGACCATGCTATCGTGCACCCCGGGATCCTTCTCGCCAGCCAGTTAACAGTAGATAGAACCCCCTCGAGTAGTACTCGCCGACCGAGTGTCACTAAGTCATTGCCTCCCAGGTGTACTATGATTACGGACGGCGGTGACCTTGTCCGCCTTAACAGTCCCTCAACAAAACATTGAAACTGGTCAATACAGAGCCCGCCCCTTCCGGGGAAGGTCACCCTGTACCCGTATTCCCCAGCCGCGTGAATCACGTCACCTGCTTTGAATACGTCCCCGGCCCGTCTCACGTATGAGTGGCCCACGACCCACACCACTTTTTCCTCAGCCGGTGATCTCTGACCGCTGGTCCCCAGGTGCCGGGTCGACGGCACAGTCCGCCCCGCATAGCATGCTCGCGAAACTGTAAACCAAACAAAAGACAAGAAGCGTGAGTGCATGACAGTGGATTCATAACATGTGCAACCGCACATACCTTTTATAACAGTTCGAGGACCATCGCCCCAGTTGTTTCACCTTTTCAACACTCTGACCCCTGGCTGTAGCCTCTGTAGCAGCCCCTATCCTAAAGGAATGGGTCCCGAAATCGCCCGGGTCCAAGCCCGCCGCTGCGATTGCCATCGTTAGCACCCGCTGAAACTGAAACCTTGTCAGTGGGGTGGCGTCGATGTGTCTCAGCAAGCTTCCCCCCCATGCATCCGCCCTTTGCGCCAAATATTCCTCAACGCACTTCACCGGGCACATGGGGGACCCTCGCATGCGCTGGACAACAACACTGTCTCCCATAGCACCCTGGTCGGTCTTAGACCTGGCTATCGTGATCACCATTGAATCACCTTTGATCAGAATGTGATCCCGACACAGCCCTCCCTCTACATCTTTCTTGTTTCGTGCTACCAGCTCGCTCACCCGCATGGCCCCATGGAACGCTAATGCGAAAGCGGCCCGGAACAGCACTGCTTCAAACTGGGAGGAACATGTCGTGGGGAGTATCGACATCAGCAGGGACAAGCTTTCTAACCCAATCGGGCGCCTTTCGTCTACTTTACGACCCTCAAGGCGTTGCCAGCCACGAAGGGCCTTCTTTACCAAAAAGGACGCTGTGGGGTCCTTGATGCCATGTGCCTGCGCCATGAATGAAATGGCGGCTCAGTGCCTATTGGCTGTTGCCGCTGATCGGCCTGCCCTGTGCAGAGCTACCAGAAAATTCAAGACACACTCCTCCTGCCCCCACTTGACCCCCCCTGCCGGACCGAAAAATGCACAATAGGAACGAAACGCTCCTTCGTTTGCCTTCCTTGTCCTGGGGGCTAAGCTTGCTGCCACGAGGTCTTGTAATCCGGGGCACCGAGTAGCCAGAGTGCTTCGGGGAATGGTGCCGCCGCTAGATCCGCGGAAGGTAGATAACCCCTGAAAGCCTGCATGTGTGAACGAGAGAGTGCATCAGCCGCCTGGTTCAGTACACCCGGCACATGTTTCGCCCTGAATTGTACGTTCAATCTCATGCAAAGGAGTACAATTTCCTTCAGTAATCTCAATATCCACTTGCAGCGTGCTGCCTGACTATTTATACATTCAACAACAGTCATATTGTCGGACCAGAACACAACAGAGCGATCTCTGAACTCATCCGGCCATGCCATCAAAGCCACAAAAATGGGGAACAACTCGAGAAACCCAATGTTACCTGTGAGACCGCTGGTGTGCTACCACGTCGGCCATGTCTGCGCCGACCATCGATTACCAAAGATGGCGCCAAATCCCACGCTCCCCGCCGAATCGGTCCACAAACCCAGCTCGTCCGAGGACGCTGGCGGTTTGTCCCACACCACTCGACCGTTGAAATCCGCCAGAAATGCCAACCCTATGCGCATGTCCTGGCGAACTTCTGCTGACAGTCTCGTGCGATGGTGTCCTTCCTTGAGACCAACCATGGCTTGTGCAATAGAGCAGGAAAAGGGGCGGGCCATTGGTATCACTCGGAGGGCAAAGTTAAGCTGGCCCACTGCTTGTTGTAGCTGATGGAGCGTGACCTTCTCTTTGCCGATGCACAATTCCAAGGAAGCCCTGAACTTTGCTACCTTCCCCAGCGGCAAACGGAAACATCCCTCCAGAGAATCGAGCTCAATGCCCAGAAACGCGAGTGAAGTCGATGGTCCAACCGTCTTACCTGGTGCCAATGGTACCCCGAATCGCTCCATGAGAGTGCAAAATTCAGGAGCTGTTTCTGCCAAGATATCGAGTCGAGACAATCCCACGTCAGAGATGAATCGAACTCCTTGGCCTTACGAAACTTCATATCATAACCTATCCATTCAGCACCTTCATATGTCTCATAAAAATCCATTATTCGTGCCTGGTAGCAGGACAATTCGGTCAAAACCTCGGGCTTGCGCTCCCCAATAATTGCAGTAAACATCGCAAAGGCCCTGGCCCAATTAGAGATTGTCTCATCAACCCTGAATCCCGCCATCTTAGCTCGCCATACATTCGGGTGCCACAAATCTTTTTGTGTCTTAACATACTCCATCTCGCGATGGTCGGTCAACAGGGAAAACATATTAACGTACTTATCGGCCCAGATCAACTCTTTCGTGGCCAGCGGTATATGCTGGACCACCTTCTCCCGTCTTGAGGGCAAAGACCCCTCCCTTGCCATTGGCAATGCATGCTTACCCGGCTCGATTGCTGTTCCCGCCGTTTTTTCCACACCAACTGCCGGTCCTCCTGGGGTCACCTGTGGGGGGACACAAGGGAGATTCGCCTTCTCAGCATCTCGCGACTGCCGCAACTGCTGTATTAGTAACTTGGCCTCTTCGGCCGTGTCTGTCGGTGCCGTAGCACCCCCTGTCTTTTTTCCAAGCCATGCGGCCAACTGGGCGGCCAACTCAGGAGGCATGTCCTCCTCGCTGGCGGGCGTAACAACGACCGGAATCGGTTGACCCGCGTCTGGGACCGGTACCGGGGCCTCTACTGGAATGACCGGGCTTGCCGGGGGTACCTCGGGAACCGGGACCTCCCCCCCTGCCGCCCTATTCTTGTCCCTTCTACCTCGCCCCGCAGGGACCACGCCCGGCAATGCAGGGCCTATAACCTTCTTCGGTCTACCCGTATTATTCATCGCCGCCATCTGCTTCTTCATACTTGCCATATCCTTTATCAGCATTCGAAGCATCTGGTCAGTCCCAGACTTCTTTCCGGCCTTCTTGCCAGGCATCGTTCAACGGATATCGGATCCTTGTTGCTCAACACGGTCCTGGACCCTTAGGCTCGAAGTTCTGAAAGAGAAACGCAAAAGATTACAAGTTCTCAAAATTGCTCCTTGTTCCGTCGAGGGCTCACGTGCAACGAGGGGTGCAGCTTCCTAGCACAGGAACAAGAGGATGCTTCTTCGGATTGCTGCTCCTTTTATTCCTCTTCGGGAGGGCGTGTACCCTCCTCCGGTACGCCTACGGGGCGTGGCCAACGGTGTAGGTGTCTAGGACAACCCTTCTTGGGCGGGAAAAGGCACGCCCCGGCTACGCCGCTTCGGGCATACCAGCCGTGACACGCCCCCCGCACAAAATGGTTTCCCGGGAGGATCCGGGCCCCCTACCATACGTTCGGGGGGACCGAGTGGTCGCCCCTTTCCATTATTTCTGTACTGACGGAGCCACCCGGCCCGTCCACACACGCACGCACGCATGCATACAGCCTGAGGGCGGGTCAAGCCCCAGGTATAAATAAACGGGCGCGAGACCGCCTCGGGGTCTTCGGCCCTAACTGCAAGCTAGTGTCTGGTGTTTGTTACTGCACGACTGTTTAGTTAGGCCCCACTCTGCGGCCTAGGTTGTCCCTGCCCCTGCTAACTTTACACTGGCGACGAGGCAGGTCCTCTACCTACACCTCGCCCCCGCGGACACGCCTGCAGTGTTCCGCGGTGTGTCGGACGCCGCGCTCGCGCTGCCTGTGCTCGAGCCTGCGGCTGCGGCCTACGCCGCCTTCCGCGAGGGAGAAGCTGCTGCCTGGGCCCGCTCGGCCCCATCGGCCCGAAGATCGTACCATCGCGCCTGCCTCGGCGCTCAGGTGAGCCTCCCACGCCCTCATCCTCGGGGCCTCACCTTGCTGTCGGCTGCCATTGTCGAGTGCTCTGACCACAGGGGCCCATCTCCTCGCGCCCCGTCCCCGACGGTCCCGCGCTGCTGTGCATGGTTGGCGGCTGCCACCCCACGAGGGCACCTGAAGTGCGTCTGCCGGGGGTAGCTTCGGCCCCCGACGTGTGCCCCACCCCGCGCTTGAGGTCCGCGGATGTGCACGCCTGCCCTGCGTTGCCTCACGCATCTCACGGGCGCGTGTTTTCCCGCCTTTGAAGACCATCGCCACAGCACGTGGCCCTCGCGCCACTGCACCTACAAGATGGACGTGGATGGCAACGGCAACGCAGCTCTTCAGCCCCCAGCTCCTCAAGCGCCTGCGGCTCTTCCGCCTCCAGCTCCGGCCCAGCAGCAAGTGGTCCCTCCCAATGCACAGGTGCTGATCCCCGCGGCCAATGCCGCGCCCGCCCCGCCTGGCCATGCCATGGCCGCGCCGCTACCACCGTTCAGTGAGCTAGCAGACCCGCCCACGGCGGCTGCGCGGTGGCGCCTCTGGCTTGGGCGGTTGGAACACTACTTCCTAGGTGTGCGGGAGACTGACGCGAAAGTGAAGCGCTCCCTACTCATGTGCTACGGAGGTGACGAGCTGTATGAGCTGTTCGAGACCCTGCCGGGCCGGGGTGACGAAGATGACTACACGGCCGCGGTCACAGCGCTCAATCGCCATTTTGACCCACGCGCCAACCCCGACTACGAATGGTTTAAACTACGACAGGCCCACCATGCAGAATGCGAGTCAATCGACGTCTACTATGCAAGGCTTCGCAAGCTGGCTACGTCCTGCGAACTGCCGGATCGGACTCTGGAAATCAGGGCACAACTCATAAAGGGCTGCAGGTCTGTCCAACTGCGGCGTCTCATTCTATGGCAGCCCCGGATTAGCCTCGACGAAATCCTCGTCCTAGCAAGATCGCATGAACTCTCCAATGCCCGGGCTGAGGCCATGCAAGCGGCGCTCGACAGGCCAGCCGCGCCAGCGAAACACGTGGTGGTGAAAGAGGAACATGTTGATGCTCTCAGTAGACGGCCTTACCAGACCACCCAGAAGCCCCAACAACCCACGTCGCCGCGCTCGGCTTGTGGAAACTGCGGAATGGATCACCAGTCGCAAGGTCGGTGTTTTGCGAGAGGGAAGACCTGCTCGAACTGTGGCAAGCTGAACCATTTCGCGAAGGTGTGTCGAAGCAATGGCAATCGCAGACCTGGCCAAGGAGGGAGGAGCATCGCCCAAGGTGTGCGCCAACTGTCGCTGGAGGATCCCGGCGACGACAGCGACGCCGCTCAGTCGGCCTGCAGAGTTGACGAGGAAGATGACGAAGTGTTTTTCGTTTCGTTCGTGGGACGAGAAGGTTCGAGAAGGAGACCACCGCCCATGTGCGAGGTTCAGATCGACGGATTCCCGGTGAAGGCGCTGATCGATACCGGAGCATCGGTAAATGTGATGGACAATGTACAGTACGAGCAACTGTCCCCCCTACCACCACTGTCACCCTCGAAGGCAAGGATATACACATATGATGGCGATGACCCGCTACCCCTGCGCGGCGTGATTGATGTTATAGTCACATGCAATGGACAGGAAGTGAACACCAAGTTCCACGTGACCGGCGGCAAGCGCGGCACGCTCCTCAGCTGCCACACGGCGGAGGATCTACAACTGGTATTCTTCGCCAACCAGGTACATGAACGGCATGCGGAGACCATGTTAAATTAATTCCCAGCGCTCTTTCAAGGTCTAGGCCGCCTAAAAGGGAAGATGTTCAGATTGCACATTGACCATACGGTGAAGCCCACGGCATTGCGGCACCGAAGAGTCCCTTTTTACTTGCGGCCGCAAGTGGAAGCCGAACTGAAGAAGCTAGAGGAATTTGGCGTAATAGAGAAAGTGTCAGGACCCACCCCCTGGGTGTCCCCCCTCGTAGTAGCTCCCAAACCAAAGCAAACGGGGGCCATAAGACTCTGTGTGGACATGCGCCTCCCCAATAAGGCCATTAAGAGGGAAAGGCACCTCACGCCAACGATGGAAGACATCGTGGCAGACTTAAATGGGGCTCGCTGGTTCTCTAAATTGGACTTAAATGCGGGATATCATCAGCTAGAGCTTCACCCGGACAGCAGGAACATCACGACCTTCTCGACCCACGTGGGCCTATGCAGGTACAAACGCCTGAGCTTCGGCGTCTCCTCCGCCGCGGAAGTCTTTCAAAATGCGATCAGAGAGACACTGTCGGGACTTCCAGGCGTCATCAACCTGAGCGATGATATCCTTGTCTTCTCCAAGACACTAGAGGAACACCATGGCCACCTTCGAGCCACGCTCAACCGACTGGCGGAACACGGCCTCACCCTGCACCGGGAGAAATGTTCCTTCTACAATGAATCGGTGGAATTCTTTGGCTACGTATTCTCCCGAGACGGCTTGAAGGTAGACCCGAAGAAAGCGGACGCCATCCGGGCGGCACCCAAGCCGACCTCCATGACTGAAGTCCGCAGCTTTCTAGGGATGGCCACCTACTGCGGTCGGTTTATCCCTAATCTGGCGTCCCTCTCGGAACCCCTACGTACTCTCACGAAGTCGGGGCAACCATGGCTGTGGACGGAGAAGGAGGACGGAGCGTTTTCAGGCCGTGAAGAACGCCCTGATAGACGACCAGGTCATGGCCTATTTCAGACCGCACCGGCAAACAGAAGTTGTCGTGGATGCCAGCCCGGTGGGACTGGGCGCAGTCCTACCACAGAAAACTGAAAATCAAGAATGGGTCCCCACAGCATATGCGAGTCGAGCGCTGACTCCGACCGAGATGAGGTATGCGCAAATCGAAAGAGAGGCACTCGCGATCAAGTGGGCGTGCCAACACTTTCACCTGTACCTGTTTGGCCATGAGTTTAAAGTCATCACGGATCACAAGCCACTTGTGCCGCTCTTTGGAGGCTCCGCCAGGCTGGCCCCACCCAGGATCGAAAGATGGGCCGTTCAGCTCCAACCATACCGATTCGAAGTTATCTTCCGCCCTGGAGCAGATAACCCGGCGGACTTCTTGTCAAGACATCCGGGGCAACCCTCTCCCGCGTCAGAATTAGCAGATGAAGAAGATGTGGAGGAGTTCGTTAGGGTGCTGACTCAAGATGCCTGTCCCAAAGCGCTCACGCTGGAGGAGATAGGGGCCGCCACGGGAGAGGAAGAGTCAAAGCCACACTTGAGGAACACTCCTGGAAGCGCTTCCTTGAGGGGTGCGGAGCACTCACGCCAGAAGAACAGACTTTCCGGCAGCAGATGTGGAGAGCCCAGAATGAACTGAGCATGGGGCCCCATGGCGTGTTGCTAAGAGGCACTACCATTGTCATACCCACGAGCCTGCAGAAAGAAGTCGTCCGCCTCACCCACCAAGGGCATCAAGGAGTGGCAAAGACCAAAGCCCGCCTGCGCAGTCAGGTGTGGTTCCCGGGAATAGACAGTGCGGTGGAGACTGAGATAAAAAACTGTCATTCGTGCGCCATCACCAGCCAAGAACCAGTGCCACATCCCGTCATCACAGAAGACTTGTGTGAGACCCCGTGGTCCAAAATCAGCATGGACTTCGGATCATTCCCGGACGGGCGCCAAGCTTTGGTGCTCATAGACTCCTGCTCAAAGTTCCCAGTAGTCGAGGTGATTCAGTCAACCGTGTTCTCCCATGTGAAGCCCGCGCTCGACCGCACGTTTGCCATGCTGGGCTTCCCGGATGAGGTGAAACCGGACAATGGACCGCCTTTCCAAGGCAGCGATTTCAAAGCGTACCTCAGCAGGAGGGGAATTAACCACAGAAAAATCACGCCGCAGTGGCCGCAGGCAAACGGCGAAGTCGAGAGGTTTATGAGAACCATGAACAGAGCCCTTAAGATCGGAGTGGAGCAGCGGGAAGCCCCAGAAGAGTGCCAGGCCCAGTTTTTAAGTGCCTATCGGCATACCCCAAACTGCACCACCAAATGCGCGCCCGCACACATCATGTTCCGCAGGACCCCGCAAGACTGCATACCGACAAGCCCGGCATGGAAGCCCCCGAGCTAGACCACGAGACGACCCAGAACCGAAGAAGGAACACCAATGAAAGAGCCAGCCGCACCCGGAATGCCAAGGTCCGACCATTGGCGGTCGGTGATCGTGTGGTGCTGAAGACCCGTCAGCGCAGCTGGAAGTATCAAGCCACTTTGAACCAGAGATATGGGAGGTCGTGAACGTTCACGGCACGATGGTATCGGCCACACACGGTTGGAGGGCGGTGACCAGGAACGTATCATGGTTCAAGAGATTTGCCGGAGAAAGCATCGAGAGGAGAGAAGAGTCCGAGGACAGGGAGGGAAGCGACGAATACCCATTGCCTCCGGGGACCCCGATGGTACCACCTGCTCGGGAAACACCGGAGTCCAGACCGGCCTCCGACTCAAGCGCAAATTTGGAAAGTAGAGCATCTAATCATACGGAAAATGGAGCACAAACCACCACGCAGCCTGAACGCGAAGAGTCCGCGGCAGAGCCACGGAGCCACAGATACAACCTCCGACCTAATCCAACCCCCAGTCAGAGGCTCAAGGACTATGTATGTGGTCTCCGCGTCTCTGGGACTGTAAAATAACCTGGACTAAAGAACTGTAGGTTTGGAGGGATGTACTGACGGAGCCACCCGGCCCGTCCACACACGCACGCACGCACGCATACAGCCTGAGGGCGGGTCAAGCCCCAGGTATAAATAAACGGGCGCGAGACCGCCTCGGGGTCTTCGGCCCTAACTGCAAGCTAGTGTCTGGTGTCTGTTACTGCACGACTGTTTAGTTAGGCCCCACTCTGCGGCCTAGGTTGTCCCTGCCCCTGCTAACTTTACAATTTACATCTCCTAAAACCAGACGGGGTGCACGTCAAACAACATCAGCTTCGCAAGTGCAATTTTAAGAGTGTGACGTGGATTTAGACCGATTATTTCATGTACGATCTGGGGCAGATGTGGTATTGTAAGATCTCTGACTGCTGTAATTGACGTGGAAGGAAGAGGGAATGCCGGTGCGTGCCTGCCTATCTTTTAGGGAAGGCCCGGGGTAACTAGAAGCAGTTTGTTGAGTGTGACGGTGACCACACGTGAGAAAGTGAAAGTGTGAAAACAAACAGTGTTTCCTCGTGGATTTGGAAACTAATTTGTGCCCGGCTGCGCGCCAGCTGCGATGTTGGACAAGGACAACTCAGCAAGCCAGAGGCTGGGGCCTGGGCGGGCAGGGCCATGACCTTTTACATACCTGTCTTAAACCAGGCAGGTCCTATATCGAGATTGTTGTTCCGCTAATCGTATCGCTTATGGAGCCACCAGAGGCAAGCTGCCTCCCACCATGCCGGTGATCTTACTTACAATCGGACCGCCACGCTAGCAAAAAAAAAAACAGCGTTGGTTTTGGCACAGCATATTTTTCAGTATATTGGAATAGTTAGCTTAGCTACTAGTACTGTAAGTCAGTTGTTTTCTGCTTAGTGTCTTACCGATAAATGTGGTGGGCTGGCCTGTGAGGGGAGACACTGGCTGCATGCACTGCCTTTGCTCAGCCTCAGTTTAATAACGGATTAGTTCAATTAGGCGGCGGCCGGGGGCTGCTTCCTACCAGACACTCACAGTAGAACTGTACTACTGGCAGATCGATGCGGCGATGCCTGCACATGCTGCCCAAGGTCATCATTAGGCTGACTTCAACGACGTTGAAGAGGACGTCTTGTGGTGTGCTGGGCGTGGCCATGTGAGAAAAAAATCTGCGCGCACTGCGCCCACAGCCCTTACCTCCTTAGGAAGAATCGTAATCCAGCCCACCCAAATAAATCAGTGTGTGTCTGTCCCACGGCCCGCCTCCCGGCAACTGAACAGTCATCTCAACACTGCACTGAACTAAGGGCCACGGCAGCCTGATTGTAGTGTTCAGCTTTGTAATGGGCTAACCCAAATGGGTACTGTTTGTGGGGGTTTATAGCCACCCCCCCTCCTGTGTATGAGCAGTGCAGTGGGCCGACCCTGTGTCTGCGGGGCTGCACGCTGTAGTGTGAATAAAAGCCTAGGAAGCTGGGCGTGGTGTCTGGCAGTAGCCGGTCATGGTACCACTAACACACGTGTGCTGCGTCTTATTCCTCGAGGCCTTCTTCAACACCATATTGGCGACGAGAGTGGTCTCGCCACCCCATTGTGTGCATTTGCCTCACCACGCTCTTGCCCAAGAAGCGGCTCGGCGCAGCCCCTGCGGCCCCATCCGGCGGTCGGTCCAGTCCCTGCCGTACCACGTTCCTGAGTGGGCCCTAGCTGCCCTGGTGCCGAGCGCACAGCAAACGGACTCACCGCCTGCCTCCGCCAAGGCTCTGTATGTGCTGGATCTCTCTCCCCACCACGGCTCCGCCCCTCATACCCAGCGGTGATACCTCGTGGCCTCCAAGGTGAGCGTGCAAAGTGCTCAGGCGCTTCAGCTGTTCCTTCCCGCCTGCCCGCATCCGTGGCTGCCCCTTCAGGCCCTGCGACTGGCCTCCCACCCGCCTGACAACTCTCTGTCTCTTGCGCAAGCTGCAGGCGCGGAGCTACGCGACAGCCTGCCGTCCATCACGCTTCTCGCGTGCAACGCACCTGACCGGCCATTTCTCACGCATTTCGCGTGAGATGCCGTTTTGGTCCATTCAAGGACCCTGGTTTGCTCCTCCTGCTTGCCGGAAGCTCCTAGCACCTGCGTCTGCCCAGAGAATCTGCTGACAGCACTGGAGAGCTAAGACACCTCACCCTGAGGTTCGCAGTCGAGGCCCTCGCCACCTGCGCCCGCCCCCAGCGGCCATGACCAACGTGCCCCCCCCTGGAGCCATTCACTGTCACCGGCACACCACCGTCGCAAGCCGCACGGTGGAAGAAATGGGTGGAACGCCTGGAAAACTACATCGTGGCGGCAGAGATCGCAATTGAGTGGCGGCGTGCCATGCTGTTGCACCTCGGAGGGGAGGCGATCCATTACATATCCAGGGACGTGGTAGAAGGTGGCCCTCCCAGAAACTACGTCACGTTGCGTGACGCAATCACCGCGTATTTCGAGCCTTTCGCCAGCGCAGGCTACGAGAGGTTCCTGCTCCACCAAGCCCGCCAACTTCCAGAAGAGTCCGTTGACGTCTTTTATGCAAGGCTGAAGAAGCTAGCAAGCACGTGCACCCTCCAGGATGCTGACGACGAGATCCGCGCCCATTTCATAAAGGGCTGCGCGTCTTCGAAGCTGCGCGAAAGGGTATTGGAAGAAGACAATATGACCATGAGAGACATCCTCACGCTCGGTGGGTCCAAAGAGCTGTCCAAGGCCAGAGCCGCGCATATGGAAGCTAAACCCAACGTCGCAATCAAGACTGAGCCAGTGTGCGCTCTCCAGACCGATTCTCTGGATGCCCACCCAAAACAGCCCCGGCGAGGAACGCCCAAACCAGCTCAGTCATCGCGTAGCCGCACCTGTGCGTGGTGTGGAGGCCTGACGCCTCAAAATGGAGCCTGCCCAGCGCAAGGCAAAGTCTGAAGTGCCTGCGGGAAGGCCAATCACTTCGCGAGTGTGTGCCGGTCAACGCCGAGGAAGAAACAGAATGACCCAGCTAGGAGAGTAAGGACAGTGGAGTTGCGACCAACCAGTCCCACCAACAGCGACATGGACGAGGATAAAGCCGACACTGCTTCCATACAAGTCGTCCGGGTGCTTAACACCCTCGCAGCCACGCCGCCGGCAGCACCCATGTGCACAATTGACATCTAGGACCAGAGGGTACCAACTCTAATCGACACAGGCGCGACAATCAATCTAATGGCGGCCAGCGTATTCCGTACACTGACAAACGCCCCAGCACTACACCCCACCAGAGTCTAAGTGTACGCCTACGGCACCACCCGTCCACTTTGCCTGTGTGGAATGTTCCGAACTAAACTATCCCATTGTTCCACCCGCCTGCAAGCAAAGAACTACGTGTCTCAGGAAGGGTCAGGATTCCTGCTGGGATGCTGGACAGCACAGGACCTAGGATTGATCCACTTTGCCCTCACAGTCCAAGCTCACAGCCTCGACCACCTAGTACAAGAGTTCACAACTCTGTTCGACGGAATCGGGTGTTTGAAGGGACCGGCCATCCACCTCCACATAGACAGATCAGTCACCCCGGTGGCCCTCCGGCACCGACGCATTGCATTCCACCTGCGACCTAAGGTAGAAGCGGAGCTAAGGGTGCTTGAACAACAGGGATCATGGAGAGAGTGAGCGGCCTACAACGTGGGTATCACCCATCGTGGTAGCAAAGAAACCAAAACAGCCAGACGCAGTGAGAATCTGCATGGACGTGCGCATTCCCAACCTAGCTATCAAGCGTGAACGCCACCTAATGCCCACAATAGACGACATCATTGGGGAACTATCTGGTTCGAAATGGTTCTCGAAAATGGATCTGAGGTCAGGATACCACCAAATTACCCTACACCCTGATTCACGCCCCGACCTTCTCTACCTATGCTGGACTCTGGCGATACACCCGGCTAAACTTCGGAATATCGAGTGCTGCAGAAGTTTTTCAAAACATCATGCAGAATGTCTTGCAGAGGCTAGACGGCGTCCTGAATGTCAGTTACGACATCCTAGTCCACGTGACAACCTTGGACGAGCACATCCGGCACCTCCATGCGGTATTCGCCCGGCTCCAAGAACGAGGCCTGACCCTCCACCGGGAAAAGTGTGACTTCCTGCGTAAGGACATCAGCTAATTTGGGTACCGTTTCTTGGATCAAGGGATAGGCCCGGACCCAGACAAAGTAAAAGACATTCACGAAGCTCCGGCCCCAACATCGATGACGGCCGTTCGCAGTTTTCTCGGAATGGTCACCTACTGCGGGCGATTCATCAAAGACCTAGCGTATCTCACCGGCCCTCTTCGCAACCTCACTAAGTCGACCACCACCTGGGAGTGGGGCCCGGAACAACAGGAGGCATTTCGCAAGACCAAGCCCGCCCTGTCAGCAGACACAATGCTGGCCTACTTTGACCCCCGGAACGAGTCGCAACTAGTAGTGGATGCCAGCCCAACAGGTTTAGGAGCCGTCCTAGCCCAGCAGCAAGCCTAAGGTAAGTGGCCCCCGGTGGCCTATTCAAGCCGAACCCTAACGCCCACAGAACAGCGCTATTTGCAAATCGAGAGAGAGGCTATTGCGATCCTGTGGGGGTGCTGGCATTTTCACATCTACTTGTATGGACACCCATTCGCGGTGATAACGGACCACAAGTCCCTCATCCCTTTGTTCCAGGGATCCTCCACTCGTCATCCTCCACGAATCGAGAAGTGGGTGCTCCAACTCCAGGAATTCCAGTTCACCGTGGAATATCGGCCCGGCACTCGGAACCCCGCCGACTTCCTGTCGCGGCATGCCCACCCAGTTACCGCGGCGGAAGCAGCGGAAGCCACAGCTACAGAGGAGTATGTACGGATTATTGTGGAAAGGTCTAGGCCCTTACCTATCTCTCTGAACGAAGTAGTGCGAGCTACCAAAGAGGATGACTGCTTACAAATCGCCATCCAAGCTATTGCCTCCAGAAATTGGAAAAACCTCCAAAGCCCTGCTACTTTCCGTACTCCTGGAGCTCAAGCAACGTTGAAAGCATTATATCAGGTCTGCAATGAACTCTCAATCTCTCCGGAAGGATGCCTCCTGAGAGGCCCTCGCCTGGTGCTACCGGACTGTCTCACCCAACAAGCGGCACTCCTAGCTCATGGAGCGCATCAGGGCATTGTAAAGTCGAAGAATCGCCTCCGGAGCAAACTCTGGTTCCCGGGTCTGGACCGGATTGTGGAGACCATCGTCCAGAGATGCCCTGTGTGTCTGGCAACCAGCCTGCTTGATCACCCTGCTCCAGTAATCACAGAAGAAAGGCCAACGTCCCCGTGGGAGCGAGCCAGCACTGATTTTGGTAGCCTCCCAGGCGGGAAGTACATGTTTGTTGTGGTGGACGACTTCTCATGATATCTAGAAGTGGAGATCCTGTCCTCCAACGTCGCCTCAGAAGTCATACCGAAGCTGGAAAAGATCATAGCTACCCATGGGCTCATTATTGAACTGCGTACGGACAATGGACCCCCTTTCAATGGCACTGAGCTAGGCGAGTACCTACAGTCTCATGGCATCAAACACAGACGCATAACCCCGAGGTGGCCCCAAGCGAACAGAGAAGTTGAACAGCTAATGAGGACATTGAACAAGACTATTCAGATATCTCTAGCTGACAGCCAAAGCCTAGAGCTAGCCCTCTATCAATTCCTGCGTGAATACAGACTGACACCTCACTGCACGACAGGAATCCCGCCAAGCCACCTCTGTTTTGGCAGGGTAGTCACGGATACCATCCCACATCACCCAACATGGGCAGCGACTCCAGCCCCACCGAACCGGTCGATGGAACAGATAACAAAGACAAATGCCGAAGCGTCCCGGCGGAGGAGACGGAGGAGAGCCGCCGACAATCCAATCGAAGTGGGGGATCGGGTGCTGGTAAAAGATCGTCACCCAAGAGGAAAGTTCCGACTGCCTTTTGAATTGGACCCCTGGACCATGGTCCACATCAATGGTACCATGGTCACTGCATCCCGGTGGGGAGTCACAAGAAATGTGTCATTCTTCAAAAGAGTCCCAACAGATGAAGACAGAGAATTCCCGGAGGTGAGAGATAACCATCAGGACACTCCACAGGCCCCGAGAGAAGCGTCTAGAGGTGACCACCAGGACACTCCACAAAGCCCAGGGAAAGCGTCAAGGGACGATCTGCCACCCAGAGTTTCCAGCCCAAGAAGTGCTCCCTCCCCGCAGGACCGGGAAGGAGTCCCGTCGTCAGGAGCACAGAGCAGCATGGACATAGCAGAACGAGACTATTCGGAGGACATGTTCCAAACCCCGCCGAGCAGGGGCAGTCAGGGCAGGTACCACCTGCGGCCCTGCCTGCAGCCCTCCCAGAAGTATCGAGACTTTGTTGCCCGCTGCCGGCTGAGGAAGTAGGACAATCCTGTTAACCTGCCAAACCCAAGTAAGACTGTTCTAGTTTTATTTTCGTATATTACAGAGACTGCAATGTTTTGAGACGCGTTTTAAATGTCTTGCTGTTTATGTAATTGCTTTTACATTTCTAGGTAAAGGAGGAATGTAGTGTTCAGATTTGTAATGGGCTAACCCAAATGGGTACTGTTTGTGGGGGTTTGTAGCCACACCTCCCCTCCTGCATATGAGCAGTGGGCCGACCCTGCGTCCGTGTCGACGGCATGCTGGAGTGTGAATAAAAGCCTAGGTAGCTGGGCGTGGTGTCAGGCAGTAGCCAGTCACGGTACCACTAACACACGTGTTCTGAGTCTTATTCCTCGAGGCCTTCTTCAACACCACACTGATCAACATATATATTAATTAAATAATCTTCTCTTGGGTTTAGGCAGTTTGGTTAAGAAGGCTCACAGGAAGCCGCAACACTATAAGCAGCCGTGACTCACACTATGGAGACGTGAACATCAGGGCCGGACTGGGAACCACAAACGTACCTGGCAAAGTGCTCGGCCGGCCCCCCACCCCACTTGGGTGGGGGGTGCCGCCGAGCTCTTTGCCGGGCCTGTTTTTGGCCGATTTTGGTACAGTGCCGATTTGTAAGCTAAATCGGCCCTGTACCAAAATCGGCCCCCACCCATGTGGCGCACCGGGGGATTGCCTGGTGCCCGCTATGGCCAGTTCGGGCCTGGTGAACATGCTGCTGCTGTACCGAGTTCAGTAAGGGACATTTTAAAAGACATCAATCTGTGACGTCGCAGCAGATGCATAGACCCGGCCCTTTTAATTAAGTGCCGGTGCTAAGCACCGGAAAGCACTGGCACAAATTAAGCACTTGAATTTCTCCCATTATTTGCATAACCACGGACCCTCTTGTGTTCTTTTGTGAAGGAGGCTATCCTTAAAGCGGCCCGCTCCAACCAACCACTGCTGTTCAGTGATCATTCTCCACAGCTTTTTCAGGACCTGGCAGCAAGTGCTTTGCAGAAACGGAAGGAATTTGGTTCAGTAACTAACCACCTACGCTCCTCTAGAATAGCCTATTCCTGGGGTCACCCCTATTTCGCTATGAAGGTCGACTCCACTAGCTCAGCTCCTTGAAGGATACTTGTAAACTGCTTAAGATGGATCTTGATGATCTGGCTCAGCAGAGAGCGCCAGTGGGAAGTGGGGCCTCCCGATACCGCCGCCGAGGCTCGAAAGCCGGAGACAGACTTAAACGTTTGCGCCCTGATCCGGCTACTATCTGGAGCCCAGGGAGAGACCTCGGACCCTCCCAGCTGAGGTAATTTTGGTTGATTGGAACAATATGCAGAGTTTGTACTGGAGGGGATGGGGCAGCTGCTTATGTCCTTGGTGAATGCCTCTCGCTTTCTTGGTTCCCCCAAACTACTACTATTGTCCCCCATTGGGGATGGTCTTTGATTTTTTCCTGTTTTTCACTTATGGTATTTGTTTTATTGTAATATTGGGGTTGCTCTGGTGTTGTTTTGGGTCCCCATCCGATGAACCAATATTGAAACATCTTTCATTTATGCTTACCTATACTAGCCCTGCATATATCTCACACCCCTTCCTTAGTGCTTTGAGGATTTGCTGTGCACACACTTTGCCTCCATTGCTTTCCATTGTAGAAGTTGGCCTGGTATATGATGCTCATTAGTTCTAGTGATCACCTTGTACCATGCCAAGCAACCCTTATGATGATTGGTTGTAATTCAACCTTATAGACCAGCTATCCTAGAGGTAGCGTGGACAAAGCAGTCTTAGGCTAAACTCTGTAAGGCATGTGAAGCAAGCTGTTTTACCATACACAATCCCCTTGAAAACCAAATGAAAGGACACCACTCAGATATATATTGAAAATATATATATATTTATTTACTACAAATATCCCCTATACTCTTTATGAGCACAGAAGCAAATGCGTTAAAACAAAACACAGTTTAAATATACAAGAGTTACACAATATGGATGAGCCCTAGGGGCCACCTAAACCATATACTAAAATAGTGGTATAAGTACCACCAATCGGAAAGGAAGTAGGCCTAGGGCCTGGGGAATCGCTGGAGATGTTCGGGACTAACAGTGCAGAAGTCAGGAAAGGCCCGCAAGACTCGGGTGCAGCGCTTAAAGCACACGCATGCAGCAATGCAAAGTCAATGGTGCGTAAAAGTTACAAAGTTACTGAAAAGGGAACCTTCCGGATGACCTAGAACCTAGCAACTTGGAACATAGACACTAGAGGTGTATTTCTACACAGGAGCACCGGAGTGCCGGGTTTACCTCACCCACAGGAAGCGGGTGCATATGTCTCAAAGTGTGTCGGGTTTCGTCGCGCTGGTCTACGGAGCCTGTAGATGAAGATGCTGCAGGCGGGTCGTCGAGGAGAGTTCCGGTGGATCCAAGGGTTGATCTGAAGAGGTGAAGACCTGAAAGCAGAGGGGACAATGATCAAAGTCACTAGCCAGTGACTACCGTGGAACAAGGATGGAACCAGGCGATTTCGGGTGCAAACAGGCGAAGTGAAGATTTTCTCTGCAGCCACGTGGACACGAAGCGGTCGAGGACGTCCAGGCATCAGTCACGAGCTGTCCCACAAAAGCTCTAGCTGATGGCGGTGTCGGCTTCTTGATCGGAGCAAACAGGCCTTGGCTAATGCAAGCCACACAGGAAGCGATGCAAGCTTCTCAGTCGGACCAGCAAGGTCAGAGGGGGTGCTCCTTTTTACAGGAGTGAGGCCCAGTCTGGAGCAACCAGACCAGCAGTGTTGATTTTGGATTTCATCGCCAAGATGGCCACTAGCCAATGGGCCAGTAACCGGGATGGTGCATCGAGTGGCAAAATGCAAAAGGGCCCCACGCAGATCGTGGAGATGCTGGGGGGCTGATCTTCGGTGCAGATGCTGCTCGGTGGTGGGGCTTCTCAAACCCCAAAGCACAGCGTCGAGGGTGCCTCGAGTGCTGCGCAGTCAGCTTCTCGTGAGTCTTTCAAGATGGCCGGTCCCACGTCTCTTGGTGCCTCCACGGGTCTTTTCTTTTCAGGGACTGTAAATCGGGCTCTGAGATGTCTGGGAGTCTGGGTCTTGTTGGGCTCTGGGCTCCGGCTCCGGCGGGAGGTGGCGGCAAAGCAGACGTCGAGTTGCTGGATGGTGCCTGTATTCACAGGGTGGTCACTCCTTGGCCACAAGGGAGATGCTCTTCAGTCTTCTGTGCAGCAGAATGTCGAAGTCCAGTTTTCTTCTTAGTTTCAAGTCAAGTTCAGGATGATCTGAAGTCTTGGGACACAGCTCCTACTATTATTCCAAATCTGGGGGCCGGATAACCTGCTAGGTCCCTCCTCTGGGTGGGACCAGGAAGGGGGGCGGTTACACACCCTTTCCTTTGTCCAGCTCCTCACCAGGACTGGGACTCGAAAGCCCCAGCACCGGTTTGGACTGGCTTATGCGCGGGGACACCTTGTGTGCCCCAGGCATGTCTCATTCTATTCATCCCTGTCCTACCCAATACACAAAATCCTGTCTGGGGTGGTGCTCATACCTCCGAAGGCAGGAAACCCTTTGTCCAAGCCTCCCTCGCGGGAAGGACTCCCAGCAGTAGGAGGTCAGACTTGTGTCTTGTGGTGGCAGCATCCATTTTGTGATGCTGAGGCTCGAGTTTAACTTTAACCGGGGTTCAGGTTATGTACATGTCGTGTCCCTCTAGAAGGGTGGAATGCTACCCCCGTCGCCAGAATTGGCGAGGGGGTAGTATCCCAATTCGTATGACACCTTACTGGACATGTTTTGATAAAGCCAAACCAAAGTTAGCAAGTAACTGCGAGGATTATAATGCACTAAAGAGTATATGGTATGGCAATATCCCGGAACAGCTAAGGGAGTTGTTCCCGACAGCTGCAGACGGGCTCAGCTCGTGCCAGAGCACCATCTCACATGAAACTAAGCACTCTGCCTCCAGGATTGTCGAGGACTTCTATAGGAGTGGCTTATAGGTTAACATGTGTCCAGTTAGGTTAGATATAGGTATACTATATCTAAGTAAGAGGTGATTACACCAACTTACCCCAGCTGATTGATCAGCCAGTTGTGTCAAATATGGAGGCCAGGCCAGGGGTGGCATAATACATGCTGCAGCCCCTGGTAGGCCTTGGATACACCTTTGCCCTGGGTACCTGGAGTACACTGTTACAGGGGCCTATAAGGTGAACCAGTTCCATTTCGTAATGCACCTAGAGTGCATTTGGCATTAATTTAGGGAGAGAACAGCAGGCTGTGGGTCTGATTAGCAGGCCCACAGCCACATTAAGTCATAAACCAGTTAAGCAAAAAGCAATAATTTGGGGTGACCATAGGATAGCAGACCCTATTCTCCTACATCCATGAGTCACTATACCCAGAGAGAATTAGTTAGTTAGCCTCAATGTTCAGGGCTTTAATAACCCCACTAAGATGAAGGCTGTATTATCCCTGTAAGAACAATCTATGGGCAACATTTGCCTGCTGCAGGAGACACACTTACTCTCCAAAGACACACACAGAATGCACACTGGGAGATTCACACAACAATAATGGTCAGCAGGGAAGGGCAAGAGGGGAGGAGTTATAATCTAATTATCAAAGCATTTTACTGGTACAGTCCTGGGACCGGAGTCTGAAATCAAGGGCCGTTTGTTGGCCCTTCGTGTGCGGATCGGCTCTTTCTATTTCAGGCTGGCCTCCATTTACTATCCCAATGAACAGTAGGAGGCTTTCCTGCTGGTAGCCTTAGCTCAAGTATTCCATTCCCCAGATGCGGCAGTGGTTGTGGGTAGGGATTTGAGTGTGGTGATGCATGTAGAGCTAGATCGCTCCGGGCAGCGGGTGGGTGGTGCGGGAGCATTGTTATCCCGGGGCCAGGAATGTTTTGAGGATTGTGGGATAAGAGATGCATGCCATGCTTTGCATCCAGTGGAACTGGACTTTACCTTCTATTCCGCAGCTCATGAGACCTATGCCAGACTGGACCACTTCCTAGTCTCTCCCGCCGCCTGGGGTCGTGTCCAAGCATCCACTATCGAGGTCCGATACTCTGACTTTACATACTTCTCCCGCTCGCACTACGGCTTCTCCCTGGCATCCCAATAAATCTATGCTGTTGTCCCCAACAAAAGTGACTGCGCTCCGGAAGTCGATACAGGACTATTTGGCATTTAATGATGATGGTTCCACTGCCCTCTCCTCAGTCTGGGAGGCTTCCAAATTTGTGGTCCGGGGCACCATTATCACTAAGACTGCCTATTAGAATAAAGCAAGAAAAGACAAGAGGGTGGAACTTGAGCTGCGGGTGAAAGAACTGGAGGCTATTCATAGGTGAACTGGTACCCCTCGGATATGGAGACAACTCTAACGGGAACGGCGCCACCTTCAATGCCTCAATAGGGCGGAACATGTTGTTGTCTGCATAAAACACAAATATTTTGTAGGCACAAATAAAGGGGGACTTATGCTAGTGCACTGCCTGTGTAGTAAACAACATGCACAGGCAGTGAAGGCAGTCCGAGATGACCATGGGTGGAAGTCTCGTGGGACGTCAGCAATGCGGACGCTTTCTGGGATTTTTATTCGGAGCTTTATACTGCTGACTCCTTGATCTCATTGTATCCAACCGCCTATCTGAGTACAGCCTCGATCACTTCCATGCCGGAAGCCGAAGCTGCTGCCCTTGACAAACCTATACCAACCGAGGAGGTGATTTCAGCGATTGCTCGCCCGAAGCCTTTGAAGGCACCCGGCCCAGATGGATTCAGCTCTGCTTTCTAAAAGACCTTTTGCCCGGAACTAGCTCCTATACTCACGCGCTTATTTAATTCCTTTGCTGACTCAGGCACTCTGACTGACACAATGCTCCAAGCTTCGATCACAGTGATTCTAAAACCTGGCAAAGACCCCAAGCTTTGCAACTCATACCCACCAATTTCATTACTGAATCCTGATGCAAAATTGTTTGCCAGCATACTAGCGCAATGCCTTAACCCACTGATGCCCAGTCTTGTAGACCCGGATCAGACTGGGTTTATACCTGGCCGACAATGTGGAGATAATACTAAACGCCTTTACCATTTGAACGATAAAGTGCAGGTATCCTGTGAAGACTCCTTGCTTTTGGCTGTGGATGCTGAGAAAACCTTCAACAGGGTGCACTGACCTTACCTGTTGACCACTCTTGAGCGGTTTGGAGTAAGCTTCCGCTATCGTAACTGGGTTGCGAGTAATTACAGCTCTCCTAGTGCATCAGTGAGGGTGAACGGGGTCACCTCTAGCGGTTTTCCTATTGGGCATGGTACACGACAGGGCTGCCCTCTCTCACCACTTCTCTTTGCCCTCTACATTGGGAGCCCTTTGCTCAAAAGCTGATGATAATCTCAATGCCAGAGGCATTCCTTTGAGGGCAGAGAAGCACCTGATCAGTCCTTATGCTGATGATGTTATCTTCTCCATCACTAACCCTATCACTTCTCTACCGGCTATTTTGGTTGATCTCTCTACCTTTGGGCAGAATTCTGTATTCCAGGTCAATATGCAAAAATCACAGATATTGAATTTGACCTTCTCCCCACGCACTGAAGGTTTCTTGCGCACTTTGTATGACTTTGATTGGGTCTCGGACGAACTTTCTTATCTTGGTTTAGTGATCAACAGGAGTTTGGAGAAGACCACTGAAGACTATTATTCCAGGCTTCTCGCACTTATACACAAAAACCTGACACATTGGCAGCGGCTCCCGTTGACATGGTTTGCCGTTTGCCCCCGGTAAAGATGAATATCTTCCCGGAGCCTTACATGTTTTCCAGACTCTCCAGCTACGGCCACCTCGAGGTCTCCTGTTTAGGCTGCAGCATGAAGTCGATCGCTTTATATTGGGGGTCTGTGAAACCCAGGTTGCAAAAACAATTCTTGCTACATCCGAAACGGGAGGGTGGCCTTGCAATACCAAATATTACGCATTGCTATCAGGCGTCGATATGGAATGGAATCGCCCGCTGACGGAGAAACACTGGGTATTCATGGAACAGACGGTTGTGGGTCAACACATCTAGAAGGAATTGTGAGCCCTTGGGGCTTGGGGGCTTTACTCTTCCCCTGTGACACGATCGGCCTTTAAGGTTTGTGATAAAGTGGCTACCTCCTCCGGTCTTACCACTTTTCCCTCGCCCATGACCCCCTTGTTCTCGAATCCGGCATTTCCCCCTGGCATGACTAAAGGAGCAGATAAATGATGGGCGGAGAGGGGGTTGTAAACGGGTGGGATGCGTTTTCTATCACTAAGGTCTGATTCAGTTCAATCAACTCATGGTAGATTATTGCTTGCTTGAACCTGACCGCTTCCTCCATTCGCAAATGTTGCACTGGCTGTCTGGTGCGTCCATCCGTCCTCATGTTGGCAGACCTATGTCCCCATTTGGAATATGGCTGTCCCTGAAAAAAGGTGATAGGAAATGTTTCTCCGAAATGTACTCCTATTTATCTACGACCCCACCCAAGGGCATGTCCATTGGCCAGAGGAGGTGGGAGGAGGAATTGGGTAGAACACTGTCAGACAAAGAATGGAGTGATATATTTTATAGAACCCACCACACAGCACATTCCGCGGGACACACTGAGACGTCATTCAAAATCATTTCCTATTGGTATTACATGCCCAACCGCCCGCATGCAGAAATGGAACCCCCAGTGTGATGGCCTGTGTTGGCGCGGCGGTGGCAATCCTGGCAATTTAATCCATCTGCTATGGCATTGCCCGAAGCTCACGCTGTACTGGGAGTGGATTCTGGATGAGGTTGATAGGGCCTTTGACACCAAAATACCTAGGTTCCCTGCATATACATTACTTGGTCTTCCTAACACATTAACATTCCCACTACGTTCAATCAAGGGAAGGCAGATGGCTCTAGCTCTTAATGCTGCTCACCGATTTCTCCTGTCCTGCTGTAATTCGAACCACCTGTAGTTGCTCCACCAGATGTGGGCTTTATTGGGCATGGAAAGATTATCCATGGCAACATTGGGAGATAAGTCAGAGCACTCTAAAATTTCGGGCACCTTTATATCCATCTTATCGTGTGAGTTTCGGAAGCTGACCTGTCCCAAATACCTCAGTCTCTTAAGATTGATACCGGGTTCCCGGCGTTTGGAGGAAGCTAGCGGTAACACAGCAGGCTCTTCATAGCCTTGCTTCTGTCCCGGTATACACTATCCCGGGGATATGGCTCATTCGTATGGTGGCAGGGCGGGAGGGGAGAGGGTGGTTCTTGATTTTCGTTTGCCCTTCGGGCCGCATTTGGTGTTTTCAGTTTTTGAAAAGTGGCAAGGTATACAATCCAGGAGCTCATCTCGTTGTGTGTTTTACCTGTTTCTGATGCATGTAGATTATGGCTTATCTCCCCTGATTTCCCTTATGACGCGGCCGGCCCAGAATGGGTTGTAGGCGGCTTGCTGTGTATTCCCCTTTAGTATTTCATACCCACATTGCTGCCTGTATCTTTTTCTACTGCTAACTTTTGAGCAGCCATCCCATTTGGGTTGTAGGCGGCTTGCTGTGTATTGCTCTTCATTATGTACTTTGGCAATAAAAAACTGATTTAATTATAAAACTTCAGTCGAGTACAAGGTATCCATAAAAGTGTATACAGTAAAATACACATGCATTTAAAAAAAATTAAATAATAGGCTAGGATACCACTGCCTGCAAAGTAACAGACAGAAAGTATATAAAGCATTATAGTAAGCCTGCACAGTGTTCATAGACCCTCAAGCTAATACTGCTGCCCTCAAGAATGCACCTAAATAAGTTATCACTTTGTCATCCTTAAATTGAAAAACTACATTTGAGGCTACGCTATAATTGCTAATATGATGCTGCTTTTTAAAAAAGGAACCAGAAAATGTCTTGTGTAAATGGCATATTATCCACAGAAAAATGTGAAGTGCAGCATCATTTGGTCAGACTTCCCATCACAAGGACATGTGAGGGAATCAAATATTACATATATGTCAGTGTGCCTGCCCTGTAGTGGAACCGTAGGTTTTGTTCCCAGTGCCCCATTGGCCTGGTCATGTATCCTGCAGTCTGGTCTGAAGACAAAGAGTTAATATAAGCAGCCACACTTGTCTTTTGCCTCTCTCTAGACATCCATTCAGAATCAGCTAAATCATACAGGGCCTGGTGCAACTGCTTTTTGTTTTCATTTAAGTGCGATTCTGGGTCCGTACACGCTTGCTGTAAACTGACCAAGCACAGGCTCGTTTTCACACTGCCAAACCATGGGATTTCCAAGCCTTTGTCGCAGCTGAGGCAGTCCTTAAGAATATCTCTAGTAATCCTTGCCTCCTTATTTTTCCAAACAGACAGCCATAGTAGGGGTTGCCGGGCTCTGGTGTAGTTTTTGATATATGAAATACCCAGGGCCCAGGTTAACACCAGAACCTGGGCTTCTATGGGAATTCACAAGGGTATATTATCAAGCCCATTATCGCCTCTTTAGCGGCAGTTTCCTGTCGATAAAAGCGGCTATAATGTATCACCCTTGCTTGAGAATATTGCCCCCAGTTCATTATGGTAGATTAAGCTAGAGGATGAGATGGGTGCCATTAACATTAAAAAAGCACGGTGGGGGTTTGCTGCCAGCAAGGATGGGGAGAAGGCCTGGCCCAAACTCCAGACATGATAATTCTTGCCCCAGTGATACCAAACCTGGACACTTGTGAGTCGCTATCGGGGATGTGGGCTGCTGCTGTGCCCGGCTGTATCCATCTTCAGAGTTCAGCTTGGAACGAGCAGAAAAAGCTTCTAACAGATGACGAAAAATAAACTCTGAGCCGCCATTACTCCACAGTGACTCTAAGAGCGCAGCGGAGCAGGGATTCTCAAGGGAGCCAGATTTAAGGTTTTTAAAGATGGTGAGGAGGACCTCAAATTGAGACTCAGAAGGAAGCTTCAGATATTGGTGGCCCGGTCCCTTTTCTCAATTCCTAGAGCAGCACAGAAGGGGCTTTAGAAGCCAAATTCTTCAAAGATGTATTTAATTTCGCGGGAAAAAACAGGAGGTGAGATAATTACACAGTGACTGGGAGTGAGAGAGAGGGGAGACCATGCAAACAGGTGCTGTGAAGGAGTGAGAGGGAGACCATACATACAGGTGCTGTGAAGGACTGAGGGCGGAGACCATACAGGCAGGTGCTGTGAAGGAGTGAGAGGGAGACCATACAGACAGGTGCTGTGAAGGAGCGAGGGTGGGGACCATACAAATAGGTGCTGTGAAGGAGTGAGAGGGGAGACCATAGAGACAGGTGCTGTGAAGGAGTGAGGGGGGAGACCATACTGACAGGTGCTGTGAAGGAGTGAGAGGGAGACCATACAGACAGGTGCTGTGAAGGAGCGAGGGAGGAGACCATACAGACAGGTGCTGTGAAGGAGTGAGAGGGAGACCATACAGACAGGTGCTGTGAAGGAGTGAGAGGGGAGACCATACAGACAGGTGCTGTGAAGGAGTGAGGGCGGAGACCATACAGAAGGGACAGATCACCTTGAAGAGGAGTAGGGATAGGTTTGAGGAGGAGGCAAGCTGGGGTGTTATGGAGGGGGGCTTTGACACAATGTCGGCAGGTTTTCAACAGATCCTGGGAATCCTTCAGCTTGTCTTGTGCGTGAAGTTGCCTGAGGGGAGTGAATATTTTTCCAGAGGACAAGCTCACTGGTTTGTAATCATGGGGGCAAAGCAGCTCACTAAATGAAAATGTTTCTGATTAGGTTGGCAGAGAGGTTGTAACACTTCCTCACTAGCATACATGGCAACATTTTAGGAAGGGATGTGGGAGATTCAAAATAAAAATCAGGAGAATGAAAATTCCCCGTTGACTCCTATTGTAGAAAATGCAATTTCAGGCGGGAGACAGCTAAAATAAAGTCATTTTTGGCTTGAAAAATCGGTAGTCTTCTGCCTGGATTGTGTCTATTGGCATGTGTGGTAAGCTTTGATGTAGTATTTCTTTAAGAGCATTCTAGTGGTGCTTAGTTACTTTAGAATGTATTAGTGTCATTCTTGAGATGAAGACGACTGTTGAAGCCAGTTGGCTTGATACTGGCTCCTTTATCCATATAACTTACAGTAAATACCTGAAGACATCTGACTGCTTCCAGGCTATTTACTACATTTTATTGGCGACGGGCTTGGTTACATGAACAACCCAGCGTGTCTATCTGCAACTGCACCCCTGCGTGTATGATCAACGATGATTTGAAATATCACTCAAGACATAATTTTAGGTCAAGGCTCAGCACTCAGACAACTCTCTGCGGTCTGTCTCTTTGAAATCTTCCTGCTACATCTCCATTTTTCTTTCAACAGAGTGCTTGTGCGACCAAACGGTAGTATTGTTTAAGTTATATACTTTCATCAGCCTACTTAAAGTTCTAGTTCAGTTTTCTCCACATTTCCAAGCACTCGAGTGTTGTCGTTTACTATTTTGGATATTGTTTACTATTTGGATGTCTGGATAACATTTTGACTTTTTTCATGCCATTTTACAGTGCTTTGATTTCGTGCAACGTTTTAAATATATCAACTGTTTGAATTGAACCTGTGACGTTTTCCATATTATTATTATTATTATTATTATTAAAAATTTTTATAGAGCGCGTAGTCACCCAGAGGTATCCCAGCGCTAAGAACCCTACCTCTACAGGTCAGTGGACCGGGAAAGGAGGTGGGTAAGGGAGGGGAGGGGGGAGCTGGAGTTCGGGGTTCCGGACGAGCAAGTTTCTTTTAGGGAAAAAGGTGGGTTTTCAGCCGCTTCCTGAAGCGTAGATAATGTGGTTCAATTCGCAGGTCGCGGGGGAGTGCATTCCAGAGGCGTGCGGTGTGAACTGAGAAACGTCTTTCGCCTGAACGTGCCTTCTTAAATCTGGGAGTGATGATGAGATTCTCCTTGTCCGAACGGAGGGATCTAGAGGATTTATAGGGTTTGATAAATTTTCTGAGAATAGGGGGGGCCTTGATTTTGTAGCAGTTTGTGGGCTAGGCACAGGGCCTTAAATTTGACCCGCTCCCTAATTGGGAGCCAGTGAAGGAGTTTTAGTGCTGGTTTGGCCAAGGCTCTGGCAGGAGTATTAGTGAGAATCCGGGCGGTGACGTTCTGAATTCTCTGAAGCTTGTTCATTGTTGCTTCGGGGGCGCCCAAGTAGATCACATTGCTATAATCAAGCCTAGAGAGAATCAGGCCTTGAATTAGCAGTTTTTGCGAGTTGGGGGGCAAGAGGGGCAGGATCTTCCTCAATGATTTCAAGAGCCCGAAGCACGTCCCGGCTACTTTTTTTGCTTGCGTGGTGAACGAAAGGTCTGTATCGAGCCACACGCCCAAGCTTTTTACTTCTTGTTTAGGGTCAGGTGGGGGACCCAGACATCCTGGCCAGATGTTCGGGGAGAGAGTGAGTCCTTTCTGGCCAAGGAGGAGAACGTCAGTCTTTGCTCCGTTCAGTTTTAAGGCTGAGCTGTTCATCCAGCGTTGAACCTGCGTAAGGCAGTTAAATAAATCTGCTGGTTGTTGGCTGGGATGGGATAATGACACAACTAATTGTGTGTCGTCAGCATAGCTGACGACGCTCACTCCGAACGGGGTGATAACCTCCTCCAATGGGGACATGTAGATATTAAATAATGTGGGGCTCAGGGTACTACTGGTGAACCTACAATAAGGTGGGAAGTATGGCATGATGCCTTTGAAACGTACCTAGGAGCAATTGGTGCATCTCGATTTGCTGCGGATAGGAAGAAATATTTGTTACTACACTCCCTGGGTTTTGAACGGAGGTCAGTCTTTAAACATCTTCCTGAACTTCCTGTAGGTGATCCTGCTTTGAATGATGTGTATTTTGAGACTGTACAGAAACTCAAATTACACTTTGACAAGCAGCCCAGCCTCATGGTACTCAGGCATAAGTTCTTCAAAAGAAAACAATCAGACATTGAGGATGTTGACTCTTATATATCTGCCCTAAGAAAGTTAGCTGGTGACTGCAGGTTTGAAGACTTCACCTACCAACTCATTAGAGACCAATTTGTGTGCCATTGTAAGGACAAAAATTTAAGGCAGTAATTACTTTCTATGGGAGATCCTTCTCTTGATGAAACCATAAAGTTGGCCAAGAGCATTGAGATATCTATGGTTTCCCTAAAAGAGTTGAAAGAGAAAATTATTGAACCTGTTAACGCTAGTAATCTTAATTCCTCTGTCAAGACTACTAAGAAACCTTTCAAGTCTAATAATTTAAACCCATCTAAGTCATTTAAGCCTTCGAAGTACAACACTACTGATGCAAATGTTTGTATAAGATGTGGTAATTTACCTCATTACAAAGGTTCCCGTTGCCCTGCTTCCAACGTTACATGTAACTATTGCAAGAAGGTTGGGCACTTCGCTAAAGTTTGTCTCAAATTGAAGGGGCAAAAGACTTTCAAAAAGCCTACAGTATGTATGATTGACTCTGGTTCCTCTTCAGATAGTGAAATAGTTTCTGTGGTCACTGATCTTATGCATTGTTAGAATCGGCTGGTGTCTAGTTGGCAGAGGTATTCCCTTCTGACAAATAGGGACCCACCTCCTCCAGTCAGGGCAAGGGGATCACACACTCAGATAACCCCTGCTCACCCCCTTGGTAGCTTGGCAGAGCAGACAGGCTTATCTCAGAGGCAATGTGTTAAGCATTTATGACCACATACAGTAATAAAGTGAATACACCACAAATGGACACAACACAGAAGGTATTAAAAAATAAGGATGTTTATATAATGCTTGATTTTTAAGAAACAAGGGGGACCCAGCGGGTATCTATGGACCATGGGTATCAGTTATGTTTTAGGAGACAAAGGTCCTTAGCATTTGTGAAAGTAAAGAGCAATTATTATATAGAACACAATAGGGTGCTATATATTTAACTTCCTTGTCCAGCCGGACAGGGAATTTATTTATCAGAAGATAAACAATAATCAGTTACAATACATTTCTACAGCAATAGTACGTTGCAGTAAGACACACTCCCGTGCCGTACCGGGAGGAAAAGAAAAATAGAAAAGAGTGAAAGGGGTGTTTCAGGCAAAGGAAAAGAGCAGGCAGGGAACTGTTGTGAATCAAGAGTTTAAAAGTATCGCCTGGAGTAGTACATACAGCTTAAAATACAAATTGTTTTAATGTATGAGTGGCACAGGAGTGTGTCTTACTGCAATATATTATTGCTGTAGAAATGTATTGTAACTGATTATCTTTTATCTTCTGATAAATAAATTCCCTGTCCGGCTGGACAAGGAAGTTAAATATATAGCAGCCTATTGTGTTCTATATAATAATTGCTCTTTACTTTCACAAATGCTAAGGACCTTTGTCTCCTGAAACGTAGTTTATATAAGGCTTAGCACAAGACCAAATAACGACAAAAATATACCACAATCTCAATAAATACTCTTTGGAAGGAAAAATAATAGTTTAGGTAAAGTTTCTTCTTAGTAAACAGTTCTTTAGCAACAAAGGTACTCTTCTTAAAGCACAGTTCTTGGCAACAATGTAACCCCCACTGGAGTCACACAACGTCGAGGCAAAGCTATTCCAAAGGTTTGGCGTCGACCGCGAGGAGCGCTACGTCGAGCCCGGAGTCAAAACAGACCCCACAAACACAGTACCTTTTAGAATGAAGAAAACGATAATCCGCGGCGTCGAGAAGTGTTGGCGTCGAGGCATTGGCGTCGATCAAGCTTCGGAGTCGGGGTGATCCGCAGCAGCGTCGGGAGATGTCAGTCGGAGCAGCGAAGCAGGATACGGCGTCGTGGTCGATGTCGTCGTTGCAAGAGTGAGCAGCGCTCACGGCGTCGAGAGGGGCTGCGGTGTCGAGGCGATCGGTAGCGGCGTCGCTACTGGCGTCGATCGGGCCCGGCTGCCGGCGTCGAAGGTGCAGGACACTGGAGTCGTACTCACGATGTCGAGCTGGATGCAGCGGCGGCGGTGTCGTGATTGCTGGTTTCTTTAGATGTGCTGGACTCCCCCGTTCCAGCAACAGGCAATTTTAGCAGATGGTGAAGTCCTTCAGCCCTGTGACTTCAACAGGAGACTGGCACTCTTCCAGCCCTTGGAGATTTTCTTGGCAAAGCTTGAAAGTACACACTCAGTTCCTCTCTCCTTGTTCCTTGGTAAAAATAAAGACGCAACTGCAGGATTCCCTCCAGCAAACAGCACTCTGGCAGAAGGGGTAGGCAAGTCCTTGGATCAGCAGGCTTCTTGTCCTTGGTATAGGTTTCCTTGTCAGAAGTGATCTAAATTCTTCTCTTCTCTTATAACCCTTTTCTGCTTTGATCCCTTTGTCAATGCAGGGGAATTTCCCCCCATCCTGGGTTTGTTGTGGGTGTTGCCAGGCCGAGGCACCTGGCCTATTCACTGTGCAGGACAGGGTCTTCAGCCGCCCAGCAGGAGGTGGAGCCAGTATTGTCACTGGCAGGGGCAGGGCCATCAGTCGCCCGGCAGGAGGTGGAGCCAGTATTGTGTCTGGCAGGGCAGGCTATCAGGAACTACTCTTCCCCCACTCTAAACGCAAATGCCTCATTCACACCACACTGACTCAATCAGACCTCTGGAGCCACCCAGCTCCTGTCACACACACAAAAACCAGCAGAGACCGGTAGACAGTTAGACAAGAAACTAGTCACTTTCTAAAAGTACTAGTTTCAAACTCAGAATCTAAAAACCATCCATCCTAAAGGATGTGTTATTAAAATCTGAGTTCAGGGATACTAAACTCGACTTTCCACCATGCTCTCTGAGTCTGCTAGGATTATATAGTGTAATCATTCCAGCATCCCAGACTGGCCTAAGGAGAGCAGGTAGCCTTACAATAGTGAAAAATGAAAATGGCTGTAATTCACTATTAGGTCATGCCACACACATCAGGGCTTGTCCTACCTTATGCTTACAATGCACTCTGCCCTGGGGCCTACCATAGGGTTGACTAACATGAAGTTAAGGGAAGGTTTTAGGGACTGGCAAGTAGGTGTACTTGCGCAGTCAGCATGGCAGTACCAGACTGCACGCAGGTTCTGCAATGGCAGACCTTAGACATATTTTACTAGGCCACTTCCGTAGGTGACACAACCAGTGCTGCAAGCCACCAGCAGCATTTGTATTTACAAGCCCTGGCACTCCTGGTGCACTATACTAGGGACTGACAGTAAACCAAATAAGTCAAACATGGAATCCAATTAATGTATCAATTTAACATAGGGAGCACTTGCACGGTGGCACTGATCAGCAGTAGCACAGTGCCCAAAGCAATATTCCAGCAAAACATTGTAAACAGAGGAGGCAAACAGACAAAAAATGGAGGAGAGACTCATGCCAATGATGCCAGGTCTAACATGCATGATGAGGTAATTGAAGATGATCCTAAAGATTGTGTGGATCTTATAGTAGATATTCAAGTTGGGTCTAAATGTATCAAACTTCTAGAGGACTTGGGTGCTAAAATAACTATGATTACGCAAATACTTTTTGATGAAACATGGGAAGGTGCACAACCTCTTCTTCCACCTGACCGCACACCGGTATCGTACGAAGGTCGAAAGATCAACCTACTGGGCTATTTTGAGGAAGAAATGTGTTTCAAAGGGAGGAGAATCAGAGGTAAAATCTATGTTGCCATTAAAGGTCTCAATATCCTAGGGTGGTTCCACCAGGGTCTTTTCAAGAAGATTTTGAGGCCGGGAACTAAAGATCAAGTTCTTGTTGTTGAATGCACTAATGAGGTTCATTCTCTTCAAAAGGAGTTCCCGTCTGTTTTTAGCGGGAAACTGGGTAAAATAAAGGGGTTTAAACACAAAATAATTGTTAAGGATGGCTTGTTACCAGTAAAATATAAAATGAGAGGTGTACCTTATAGTGTAAGAGAAGATTTAGACAATGAGTTAAAACAACTATGTGAGAAAGGTGTTATTGAACCAACAGAGTCTTCCCTATGGCTTTCACCCTTGGTCGTGGCGAGGAAAAGATGTGGACAACTTCGAGTTTGTGTCGATTTAAGGTTGGTAAATAAAGAAATTTGGGTTTATTCACATCTCCTTCCTAAAATTCATGATCTGTTCGCATCTACCAAGGGTGCCAAGTTTTTCACAAAACTCGATCTGGCTAGCGCCTATCACCAGGTCGAACTCGATTCGGAGTCGCGTCTTCTTACAGCTTTCGTCTCTCCTCTGGGGACGTTTCAATATCGACGTATGCCATTTGGCTTAGCTTCCGCTGCATCAGTGTTTCAGCGACTAATGAGTAACATCCTCAGAGGAGTTGATGGAGTGTTGGATTTTCCAGGATTACGTGCTCATTTTTGCAAAAGATTCTCATTCACATGAATTAATTTTACGTAAGGTGTTAGGTCTTTTTCAAGAGCATGGTGTTGTTCTTAATTTGGAAAAGTGTAAATTCTTTTGCACAGAAGTGGAATATTTAGGACATATCCTCGCACAAGATGGAATCAAGCCCAGGCCGGGACTCTTAGAGGCCATTTCCAATGCTGCCACTCCCACAGAAAAAACAGGTGTGAAGTCTCTTTTAAGACTCTGTGAGTATTACTCAAAGTTCATACCCCATTACGCTACTATTGTTCGCCCCATCAGTAATTTATTAAAAAAGGGAAGCAAGTTTGTGTGAAATGACGAATGTGCGTTGGCTTTCCAAGAAGTGAAAGACAGATTAAGTGAAAGTTCTTTACTGAAACCTTTTGACCTGAGCCTACCTTGTTGCTTGACAGTCGATGGCAGTAATGTTGGCTTTGGGGCCACTTTGACTCTATTAGAGGATGGTGTTGAAAGGACTATAGGATTTGCTTCTAGAGTTTTAAGAGCTCCAGAATTACAGTATTCTGCCATAGAAAAGGAACTCCCGGCATGTGCATGGGCTATTGATAAATGTTGTTCTTATGTGTGGGGTAAGTGTTTTTGTAACAAACAGATCATAAACCATTGGTCACTATTTTGGGAGGGACAGTTACCATATGTTGCACTCCCAGAATTATACAAATGGTTAGTAGGTTATTGCAATATCATTTTGTTGTTAAACACATTTCTGGAGTTAAGAATGGGAGAGCTGATTTTCTTTCCAGATTTCCGTCTGTAAATTCCTATGATGATGATGTTTCTTTTGCTGACCTCATTGATGAAGATTGCGAAGATTGTCTTGTTGCAGGTGTCGACATTCTGGAGTTGAAATTTTGCTCTGAAGTTGAGAGAAGGTTAGCTTTTGCTAATGATAGCATTCTTCAAGGGGTTTGCAACTTTATTAGTTCTGGGTGGCCCAGGGAAAAAGTTCTTTCTCCTTCCCTTTAACCATATTCAAAGGTTGAAGATGAATTGTCTGTGGAGGATGATATTCTTCTACGTAATTATAAACTTATTCCACCTCATGTATTTAGGAAAGAGATTTTAATCAGAGCTCACAAAGGACATTTAGGGTCTTCCTTTACTAAACGTCGTATCCGTGTTACGTTTTGGTGGCCGGGTATGGACCCTGAGGTTAATGAGTTTGTCATGGATTGTTGCATCTGCAAATCATCTGATAAATCTCTCAATCCCTCCATTCCTCCATTAATTCCTGTGAAGTATGTCCAGACCATCCTTGGCAAAAGGTGGGTGTGGATGTAATAGGACCCTATATGACTCTCAGTGGGGGTTCTAGATTTATATTAGTTATGATTGATTATGCTTCAAAATGGCCTGAATTCAAATTAGTTAAGGAGGCTCGCTCTAGAGCCATTATAGATTTTTTGAGGGAAGTATGGAGTAGAGAAGCTTTTCCCGAAACTCTTGTTTCTGATAATGGGAAACAATTTATTTCTAAAGAGTTTGAAGATTTCTTGTCCATCTCTGGTGTGAAGCACAGTAGAAGTTCTCTTTATTATCCTCAGGGAAATGGACTTGATGAGAGAATGAATTGGGTGGTTGGTGATTGTGTAAAATGAGCAAAGACCAGTAACTGTGATATTGCAAAATCACTCATTAGCATGATTTGGTTCTAAAAAACTACTCCACATTCTTCCACGAAGGTAACTCCCTTTGAATTGATGAGGGGAAGGAAGCCTAATACTTCTTTTCATCCAGGATGGATGTCCAAGTGGGTTAAGAATGAATCTGATGTGGAAAAGTTGATGTCCTTGGTTAAAGAAGGTGCTTCTATCACCCAAGAGAAGCAAAAGTTGAGTTTCGACATTAAAAAAGGTTCAAAATTAACCACTTTGAAGGTTGGAAACGTTTTTAAAATAAGAAAATCTACTCATGTCAACAAAGGTGAAAGTAAATTTGGGTGTACTGTCAGAGTTGTGAACATTGTCGGAAACACTATTCAAATTGAAGGTGGTTTTTGGTGGAATTTGAGCAAAGTCGCAAAGGTTAATTGTTCTAACCAGAAACTGTTACCTAAGTTCAAAAATGAGTATCTTTCTAATAAGAAGATTGTCCTTGATTCCATCAGGGAATGTTCACGTTCAATTGTTAAACCCACAAGGTTCAGCGAATAAGCATTCAGGTTCCATTGTAAAGCCTATAGTCAAAGTCAAAGTCAAAAAGTACTTTATTTGGTTAAAAGATAATAACCATAAAAGTTCACAACATGATTTACAGTTTACACAGGGAAATGTTAAAAAGAACCATTCCATTAAATTTCATTAAAACCAATTGTTTTCCGCTATTTAAAAACAAGTTTAAAAAAGCCTAAAACTACGGCAACAGTTAAAACAGTGTCCATTCTCTGAAGTTCTAAAAATGCTGGGAAACATCTATTTAAATTCATTTCTTTGAGAATTGGGATAAGGAATTTTCTACGAGGGAAAATATAAAATTTACAGAAAATTAAAATATGTATATCAGATTGGGACGACGGTTCATCACATGGACACATAGGCACATTTTGAGACCATGAATTCATTTCTGGGAAGGACATGAGTCTAAAAACAATGTTTAGTGTAAAACGGGTCAAGAGAAATCAAACATAGTTGGACATCGGTAGCGTTAAATACGGCTGTATCTTATCACCAGTTATTACTAGGAGATGCGAGGTAACTGTCCTTTTTTTCATTTCATCTCGCCTTCTCCTCTCCTCTAGGCATTCCATGCACTGCTTACTCAACAATTTCCTAGATATGTTAACCATAGTGAGCGGATCATCGTAATATTGTTGGCGACCAATTTCAAAAAGAAAACGTTTTACAAAATCTAGCCACTCAAACCTACCCACATTTTCCATTTTTAACATATCCTGGATTCATAACACACTCATTCGTTGTCCACACACTGTGCCACAAAAGGATGGGTTGTGTTCTAATTATGTCTGATATATGAGGTTGTCCTAGCTCAGTGTGGCAGATATAGGTCGCCACACTTTGTGGTACTGCTAGCACATCCCTCATAAACCTATTTTCGGCTATTTGAATTGAGTTTATGTTCGAATATCCCCATAAACCCGAGCCATACAAAGCTACCGATCTACACGTGGCATTATATATAGTTAAGGTTTCTCTTATCAGCTTTTTACCCAGCTTTTTTATAAAATTCTTTAAGGCCATTATTGTTCTTAGGAACAAAAGAGCTCTGGCCTGAACTGCACTTGTCCAAACCCCCGATTCATGGAACAAAATGCCAAGATAAGGGAAAGAAAAGGTGTTTTCCAAGGGAACATTATTTATGTACATTCTTCTCATTTGCTTTCCAGTTCTTTTGCCACAGTTCATGGAGAAGGTGTTACTGCAATTAATTTTCAAATCTAAACTCATCATGAACTTTTCAAAGGCTATTATCAAGTTTTGAAGGACCAAGGGGGACCGAGCCATCAGGACTGCATCATCTGCGTACAAGAGTGCAAGGATAGATCTCTTACCAACCCTAGGCATATCCCTGCACTCTTGCAGCAGATGACGCTCAAGTCCATTAATGTAGACCAGAAATAAAAAGGGGCCAGGACACACCACTGGCGTACTCCTCGTTCAACACCGAATTTTCTGGTACATTCGCACCCCTTTCCATAGCGAACCGATGCCGTAGCTCCCGCATATAATTCTCTTAAAAAGCAAATGATTGAAGGTTCCACACGCAAACCTTTTAAAATTTCCCACAGTTTCGATGTGACACACAGTCGAACGCCAACGTAAGGTCAGCAAACGTAAGATACAAGCGTTCGCCCTTTACCCTTGTGTATTTTTGTTGGACAATCATTAAATGTAAACATTGTTCGATTGTTCCTATGCCCTTCTGAAATCCAAACTGAAGGTCACTCATTATCTCATTCTCTTCAGCCTAGCTTTGGAGTCTTGCCAGGATGATTCTGCCAAGGATTTTTATGGAGGAGTCCAAGAGGGAGATTGGTCTATAGCAAGCACAATTTTGCCTATCTCCCTTCTAGTATATCGGTACAATGACCGAAGTAAACCAAGACGGGTTCAACCCCCTTGCTAGTGCTGCATTAAAGAGTTGTACTAGCATAGGGCCCCAGATCTCGCTGTTGGCTTTGTATATATCTGCTGGGATCCCGTCGGGACATGCGGCCTTGCCTCCTTTAGTTGCTTTCAGGCCCGACATGACTTCCTCCAACGTTATCACCAGTTTCTCAACCCCTGCCACTGTATTGCCCATTACAATTGGGCCTAATATAGGACTATCATCTTGGCACCTATAAAGGTTAGAAAAATGTTCCACCCAGTCCTCCTCAGCAATAGCAATCTCTATTCGTGCCTTGCAATTGTTGTAGAGAAGAGGGGCATTTACGGCCCTCCAAAAAGCAGACACATCTTTTGACTGTGATGCTACGCATAAAGCTTCTAGGGCCTCCTTTTTTATAACCTCTTTCCTTTTCTTTAGGGCCTCATTATATATTTTCCTAAAAGCTCTTATTTATAGGGGATCTCGGGGTGTGCTGTGAATAGCATGTTTCAAATCAGTTAGTGCCCTTGTACATGCTTTGTCAAACCAACTTTTATTATCCTTCACCCTATTTTTTGCCTCCACCCTCAAGCAGTTTCTGATTGTGGAAGCTATAATGTTGAAATGCTTTATAATCTGTTCGCTGTTAGACTGCTCATTCAAGCATATTGCAAAGCTATCTGAACAGGCATTCAACAGTTTTCCTACGAGCATTTCTGGGACCACCTTTCCCCAATTTAGAGAATACCCATTCTGTCTCCCGGGAACGACATCGGGAACTATACATAAAGGGTGCATGTCATCATACTGCTCCGGAAATGGGTTTTCAACCTCCATTGTTTGGGGCAGATGGTCACTTAAAGGTACCTCCATAATCTTTAGCCCCTTAATATTGTGACTATAGCTATTTGAGGAAATGATAAAATCAATTGTGGTAAAAGCTCCTCTACCTATAAATGTGGGGGCAAAAGGGCAAGTTTTTGGGCAATTTCATTAGCATATCCCAAATTATATGTAAACAATATTTCATTTAAACTATCCCCCATCAAAGAGTGATCAAAGTGCGTTAAATTGATGTCCTGTTCTAGCATTAGGCCGCAGATGCCCTGTTTGCCCTTTTTACAGAGTGGACAATTAAAATCCCCCCCCCATAAGATTGTTACTTCCCTGTCCTTTTCATCAATTTCATGTTGTATATCCTCCCTTAGCATTTTTAAGGTGCTAAGGATTTCGTTTTTAGGGATATTATTATGAAAATGTATCAGAACCAAGTTAATTCCCTTATTGTTTAACCTGATTACTTGATAATAACTAGATTTGGACATAACATGTACCTGCTCATACTTAAGCCGATTTGAAAGGAACGTAATTAAACCACCCTTTGCTCTCCCAGATTGACCCCCCATGGCCGGAGTGAAAAAGCTTCTACACCCATTTAAGAACACTGGATCAATGGTCCAGGTTTCTTGTAGAGCCAGAATGTCTGATCCATTTATAACGCTTTCTCAAGTTGGATTACTAATTTTCTGCCTCAATCCTGCCACATTCCAAAATAAAAATGTACAGGATTTTTTATTCTCATTTACTAGGCGGTCACCCACTGGTTCATTACTCAAATCATTTCGACCTGTCGGGTGGCATGCTATTCTGCACTTCCCCCCTTCTTTTAAGTCATGGTTACTGGGTATCATACAACCTTCTTCCTCATTGTAACCATGAGCCACAGTGGGTACAGTAGCGGGTTGAATAATGTTTTCGTTGCCATCACGTGCCCCCTGATCTCTTCTATTCTCCTTGGGTTCATCACTATTCTCCCCTAATCCTGATGTTTTGATGGATGTTTTTGTCAATCCACATAATCAAGACCTGAGAATACATCAAACTGATTGTGGACAGGAATGTTATAAGCACGTGGAGCTATGCCTCTGTTATCCCACAAATAATTATTCCTAGAATTAAGGCTTGGGGTTGGTGGATAATGCTGCCTAGGATAAAAATTGTCTAATCTCTGAGGTTGAAAGGAAAGATTCTGAGTATATCCAAAATGATTAGAACCAAACCTTTTTGTAAACTGCCTTTCTGGTTCATGGGTTTTAGGATATTGGACTGAAACATATGGGTAGAAGTAGCTAAGATAGTGTGTAGAAATAGAATCACTACTTCTTGGCTCATACCAATCCCCAAAATGCCTGACAGCTCTGTGATCTTTGAAGTTTATGATCATTACATCCCCTTTCCTGTCTTTTGGTCGAGAGCCCACCCATGTTGACCGCCTAATATTTAAAATTTCCCCATTGATGTGGGCAGGCAACGGTCTGTTGTTATGTAACCAGTAGGTAACTTTATTTCTTAAGGCTCGTTGGTCTTCCTTAGTGACTAGAGGAAGCTCAGGGACACCCGCCATGACAATCACATAAGGAGCCGCTTCAGGCGGTAAGTCTACTATTCTACGTGTTTGCCAGTTTGTATTATGCGTATTCCTATCCCCATTATCCTTAATAGCCTTACTTTGCGGGAGTTCTACCTTATCTTTTGAAATCAAATTATTCCCCCCAGTCGGCGTCTGATCACTCACTTTAATTGTAGGTTGAGCTATGATTTCTGACTTCTTCTTTGGCAGAAGGGGTGTTTGCACCTTTTTGGGGGGACACTGGATGGTTTTTTCCCGCCAAGGCAAGCTTTTGTAGAGAGGGTAAAATGTACTGGGACTTGTTTTGCTTCTGGCAACGTTTTCCCAGGCCTTACTATAGGGTTTATATTAATCAGCCCCTTCGTCAAATCTGACAGTAGAATTGTATTTCGTTCTACTTTTTTATCAATTAGGTCTAGGTGCGTGTTAATCATCCTAGTCTTTTCTAGCAGGGGGTGCATAAATGTTTTTATCAGAATTTCAATTTTTTACAGCAGGCCATCCTCCCCAGAATGGCAATTTGTTGTTATTAAGGGGATTGTGTTGGGAGTCAGTAAATCAACCGTATTCAGCGATCTTGAGGTCAACGCCTTATTTTGTATTTTAGCTTCCCTAGTTTTTAAAGGTCCACCCCCTCTTTTTTGAGTTATCACCTTAAGTGGTGTAATATCGCTGATATTGGAAGGGGATGGGGATGGAGTAGAGAATCTCGGGGAATTTGATAGTCCTTCGTCATCAATGCTATTGTATGAACCTAGCATCGACAAGTCGGGAATGGTGGGCGAACACAACAGAGGAACATCAATGTTAGGGTTAGAAGAAATTTCTACTTTACCCTGCATATCTCCAGAATTCACCTGCCCACTATGTCCTCCTGCATGGTTTATAGAATTTGGCGACATCAAAATCCCTATTTGCCCCAAGGATGATTGTTTTCCAGTCATTAAATTCAGAGCAGGTCCCCTCTTTGGTTCAGCTACATCTACTCTTTTCTTACAGTGCTTCCCCCCACGTCTCACAAGAGCTTTTCTGTATTTTCTCACCGATTTTGGGGCTAGCGGAGTATGCTCTGATTCTTTAGTAGCAATCTCAGGCCGGTCTTCATGCCTCCCAGCATGCACTTGTGCTACAATCGTCATAACCTTCCTTACTCCAATTTCCGGATTGTTTGGCGCAACTTTATCCACCACTATGAGGGAGGTCTCTTCTTGTGCCATATTAGGACTCCTTCGGCCTAGTGATGCCCTTCTATCCTGATTGATCTGATTTATCTTTTTAATTAGGTAATTATCCATGGTACCTAAACCAGAAACAATTTTATCGTTTTTAGCCCGAGACATCTAAAATCCTTGTAGCTACAATTAGTGTGTCTTCTAATTTAGGAATATAGTACCAAACCGTACAAATACACAAATGCACCAACACCATTAGAAAGATAGAGTCTCACTTCAATATATGTGGTTCTTTCCAGCAGGATCAAAGTCTGTGGCCCAGTCCAGTCTCTTCAGGCCTCTGAGGGCCTAAGAGGGCCCGCCCTTTGCCCGGGCTTCGCCCCGCGCGCGTCCCACATGCGCGGGGGTGGGAGGGTTTAAGTAGGAAGAGGAGGGGCGGGAAAGAGGCTCCAGCTGCGGCGATTGCCTGGCTGCTCAGAATGCTGGGCCTCGCAGTCCCGGCCCCGTCCTCACGCTCCGGCAGGTCCATGTGAAAAATCCGATTTGTATGGCCCCAGTTCAACACGCTGCTATCTCCGCCCTTCTGCAGAGAAATCCAGGTAATCCAGGGAAGGAATCAGTATTGCGGCAAAGTCACTAGTGTAAACCTCGGCTTATAAGATTCAGAATACTTATGATTGCTCATTTGTTAAACTCATAAGGTTCACAGTATAATTATTCATGTTCTATCGTTAAACCTACAGGTTCAGTATAATTATCTTTTTTTTTTCTTCTTTCTTTTATTTATTTTTTCTTCATGTTTAAGAAGGGAAGGTAATGTAGTAAGCTGTGATGAAGTATTTATTTAAGAGCATTCTAGTGGTGCTTTGTTACTTTAGAATGTATTAGGGTCATTCTTGAGCTGAAGACTGTTGGAGCCCGTTGGCTTGATACTGGCTCCTTTATCCATGTAACTTACAATAAATACCTGAAGACATCTGACTGCTTCCAGGCTATTTACTACAGCATGTATGTCACTAGTCTCCAGAAAAGAGAAGCCAGCGAGTCGCTCTGTTTGCGCTTTGGTGTCAAACTACTTCCATTACCTGCAGGGCCATAGTCGGGGGTACACGTGGGTGGACGGTGTACGCCCACTATTTTCACAGTATGTTCACAGGGTGGATGCCGTCCAACCGGCCAAGAAGTTGAGCCCCACTGAAAAATATGCTGAATTCGTCCCGTTGTAATTTGCAAACACCATAACACTTTCAGCAGTGCCTGCACATTGTTGCCTGCTTTGGATCGACAACAACATGCAGGCGGGGACTGGGATTTCTCAGTTCAGACTCCTGCTAGGCCGATAAAAAGGCAAAATTTGTGGGGTCCTAAGGCTTCCTTTTGTTCAAGTCTCCTGGCTGGGAGCAGTCATGAGCCTCACACCTGATGCAAATGAAGCAGAGGGGAAACAAAGGTTCACACCATGTTAGCACTTCACACATACTTAAGAGAGGCAACTTTTCACTTTGTTCAGTCCCAGTTTAGGAGACATGCTTGCACTCTAAGAATGTCAGATGCATTGGTCTTTCCCTGTATTTACAGAAAATAAATGTAAACTATATAGTGCTTACTACACCTGAGGAGGCGTTGAAATAATTTAAGTACCACTATTTTTGCATATAATTCACTATGGGTGGAGGAAGTTTACGCTGACAAAAGGCAACATTGTTTTATGTGTAGTATTCAAAAGTGTGAATCTTCTGCTCAAATCAGGAGGGATTGCATGTATACTTGAAATGTACTCCAATGTCCTCATGATAGACCTACTAAACATATATGTGAGGACTCAAGATCTGATGTCTCTTCCTGTAATGTTACGCCGTGATGCCACGCGCCGCAATGTCATGCGCCGCAATGCCACTTGCATTCTGATTAACGAGGTTAGTCCTCCAACTTTTTTTTTAGGACTTGTGCCCTGATTACCTGAGAAGGAAAAAAACAGATTTACCGCCTACACCAACCAGCCGAGCAATGTGTGAAACATACACACTCAGTCTGCATGGTATTCCCCATTCCTGGTTATAGAACTCGTATCCAGTTTAACTCTCGCGGAAATCCTGGCAGGAATCTGTAATGTCAGCCCTGGTGTCTCTCAGTGGCTTTAACAAGGAGCTCGTGACGTGGCTCTGTTCAAGAGTATGCTCTTGCAAAGGCAAACACTCACATGCATAGGTTTTTGTCTTGGCCATCCGTCATTTCTCCCTCCCTTTTATGTTCTCTTCCCTAAACCTACTTAATTCTCTTCCAGCATTCATGAGATCTCTTTATATAAGCCTCTCGTTCTTGTCTTACCTGTTTGTGGTCCTCTGCTGAGCCCCATCTCCCCCACCAGCTCTGGCCCCCAGACAAAGATAGGGTTGGATACAAATTCTCGAGGGTCTTCAGTGCCTGCAAACTCTGTCAGGACGTGGGGGAGGCTGTTCCGGAGGGTTCACTTGCATCTAGCATTCCGTTCTTACCTCATACAAGTACCGTATTTTCCGGCGTATAAGACGACTTTTTAACCCCTTAAAATGTTCTGGAAAGTCGGGGGTCGTCTTATACGCCGGGTGTGAAATTTGAGAGTATGTTTTCATGCGTTTTTACATAGCGCGGACTTCACCCGAAGGTGTCAGACCGCTTCTCAATAGGAAATGGTGCATTGCAGGAGGAAAAAGTGACATGTGTGCAAGTAGAGGTACGGTATAATACTGCAATAAATGGAGGGCACTCAAACACAAGAACTAACGTTACGTAGGCAATGGGGGCTCTGTGGAAGTATCAAAAGCAAACCCACTGAAAGCGGATCTGAAAGAAGGAAATAAATTACAGTTACGGTACCGGTAATCTAACAATACTAATGTGGATAATGGCAATGTACAACACAGGGAAGTGGGGGGCACATCTGGTGAGGACATTCTATGATCCAATATGACAGCATTCACATTACATTTTGAATTGATTTTGGATGAAATGCCAAAGAAAGGATATCAAGTACCGTAAACCAAATATCAGAAAGAATGCTTTGGGTGCAAATCTTATGCACAATTCTCCAAATGGCTATGCAGGACTGCGTTGGAAGTGGGGGTAGTCTTATACGGCGAGTACAGCACTAAACCTACATTTTATCCAGAATAGTAGGGGGTCGTCTTATACGCCGGGTTGTCTTATACGCCGGAAAATACGGTACCAGTAAGTGAAACGCCTCTGATACGCCTGCACAATAATACTTAAGGGCAGATTTACAAGCCCCTTGCGCCTCTTTTGCGCCGCTGTGGCATCACTTTTGTGACGCAGCAGCGGCGCAAAAGATGCTCCATGGTACGGGTTATTAACAACGTGACGCATCTGGGAGATGAGTCATGTTGTAATGCCCTGCGCCATCAGGAGGCGATCCGGCGCAGGGGAGGGCGTTCCTGCGCAGGATCGCCTCCTAAAAGTGGATGAGAGAAATCTACAAGATTTCACTCAGTCACTTTTAGGCCAATGCTGCGTCAAAACCCTGCGCCTGCATGAAGCAGGCGTAAGGATTGAGGCAGCATTGAAAGAATAGGCCCTCCCAGAGCATTGCTGGAGCTGCGTAGCGCTTGCGACACAACTCCAGCAATGCGCCGCTTTTACCGCACAGATGCATGACGCATCTGTGCCGTTTTGGCCCCGTGGTGCGCCGCATTGTAAATGCGCCGCATCATGGGTGGCGGAGCTGCGGCGCACAATTACTGGTGCATGCCTGCTGATTTGCAGGGATGCGCCAGTAATTGTAAATCTGCCCCAAAGTATTTGGAAAAAATGTTGTTGTCACCAGCGCGTCATAAAAAAGATATATTGCGGGCACCATTACAAGATAAAAGTTGTCTTCTGTCAACGATTGTGAAATATCCGAAGCTGGGCCAGGGTGAGAAGCATAAACAGGCAATACTAGCACAGGCCGGAATGTTCCATGAACAAAAAAGCAATCCCAAAGCTCTCCAGCAACCATTGACAAACTATGCCTCTGACATGAAAGCAAAAGCCATATATTTTCGAAGAGAACAATCCCAGCTCTGCTCTCCTAACAGCTATGCCTATCTAGCAACGGAACGACGCATTTTCCATAACGTTTCTCATTGGGGAAGATGAACTGGATTCATTTTTGTTTGCCGGTTTCAATGTTAGCATAAATCTTCCCAATCATGTAGCGGCTCTGAAAAAAATCATGAAAACATCATTCAAACCATGAGCCGAGAAAGGGATATGTACTTCCATCAGCAGGAGGCGTGTCCGTGCCCAGACCTCAGCACGTATCCTATCCTCAGCAGCAGACGCAGGGGTCCAAGGAAGGTACAAAAGGGACGAATCCACACCAGAGTTTCAAGCAGCGCACACAAAATACATTTAAATGCAATGAACTTATATTCATAAGCAGTGGTTTAGTAAATAAGTGCCAGGGCCGCCGCAGTCCTCTACTGCAGCTTGCACCACACATTGTACCGTCATCACTGCCAATCACAGTACCAACACAACAATTAATCAACACACGCCTAGAAGTGTGACAATTCAGACTATTCTAGGCCCCCAAACAGATAGGAATGGATTTATTAAGTAATTTTTAATACCTATTGAACAGTGCTAGAAATGGAAAAATACCAGAGTACCTTCTTCTGAGAAGTGCCAGTACTCTCCTATTAAAAGTATTACGGCACTCTTGAGAAGTGCAGGTACTCTCCCTCTCAAAATAAAAAAAGTGCTGATACTCAGCACTGGACAGTACCGGACCTTTTAAATCACGGATATTGAATCAATAAATAACTTTTGTTTTGCTCATCTGTAAATGAAGCAAACCATGCCACCATGTGGCAGACTATCATAAGTGCTGGTGTTGACAATTAGACGCTACTGCCAAGCACCGGAAAGCACCAACTATAATTAACCACTGCAGGGCGGGTCCTAGGACTCCTGAGGCCCCGGGAGAAAGGGAAAATTGAGGCCCCTCTAATTGTATATTGCATCGCAAGAAGTGACATCACAGAAAGTGACATCGCAGGACTATTGATTTTATTTGACATCACTGAAGCGACCGAATGTGGAAATCAGTAACAAAGACACAAATATGAGGGGATAGAAAGCAGGTAAGCAAATATCCATTTCTTAAATGGAAAGATTGCAATCAAACAATGAGGAGCGAATGAACACACGAAAATACAATTCCAGTGAAACATAAATAGAGGAACTCCAACATTCTAGATTATTCTCATTGAGTGGCTCCCTGGCGTTGATTCATTTAGGGAGGGCCAAGTATCTGGGTGTGTCTCAAGTGAAGGTGTGCTGCAGATTCAATGGGGTTTCAACTCATCGTTTTTAATTTGGTGTTAGACCTGTAAGAAATAGTAGAGGCAGGATCGCAGGATTCTGATGTCAATTCTCAAACTCCCCTAAAAGACAGCACCATTGTTGTTTATATTTCCAAATTTATTGGGTTTTCCAACTTGGGGAAAATTGGGGTAGCTTGCAGAAAGAAAAAAAAAGAAAAAATGCCATCTTCATATCATGTCCTGTACTCATCTGGAGGTCACTGGTCACATCTGCCTGTTTCCCCCACATCCTAATACAAACATATACATATAACAGGTTATCGGGAAGTTTATTCATGACAAACAGAGAAATAATACAAGGCAATAAAATGAGTGTAAAAATTACTGGCTCCTTCAATGATTAGTTGGTATCGATCCTCTGAGTGCATCAGGATATGCCCCTAAATTTCAAAGGAACCAGAGTGTCAAGAAAACATCAGCATAAAACTCACAGCTGAATCTGAAGGAGGAACAAAACAGGAAACATAAGTTGAACTCTAAAAAACAACACAGTAAAGAGCCCAATGAGTTCTTTCTGACAGGGCAATATTGAATACGGAAATTCGTTGTGACAAATCAATATCTCGTGTGTAGCACTACATGCTAAAATGTGATCTTCCTAGCCTTTCTTCTGCTAAAGGCATCAATCATTTCACTGTAGTCCAATGTTGCTGCAATATCTCCTTCAATTGAAAGAAGAGCCAATCCTGATTGTCCTTCCTGGGACATCGTTGAGCGTAAATAAGTCTTTATCAACTTGAGGCGTGAGAAACTGCGTTTAGCAGGTGCTACTGTCACTGGAATTGTAAGCAGAATTCTTAGGGCAAGCACACAATTTGGATAGATGTCTTCCAATCTGTTAATAAAAATATACCGAAGAGCCCCAAACATATTTAGTTTTTCAGGAAGGACTTGAGCAGGAAAGGAAATCTCCTAAAACAATTCAATCCCATCTATGTCAGAAGATATCGGTCCATCAGCTGAGATGTCTGATAAAAGATGATGCAGTACATTGCAGTGCTTTTGTAGTTCTCCACTTTTCATGTTTTTTAAGCTGGAAATATTATAAAGAAAGCCAAATTGCTTGTGGTGATTTTCAGCTGCTCAAATCGTCTGTAAATGCACACAAGAGCTGTATCAACAAGAGCATTAAAAACCTTGATGCAAAATTGCTCTTTTGGGCCTGTTATTGGCATGTCTGCTCCCTCATATCCAAACATTTTCTTTTTCTTAGATATTCTTCGATCACATTTTAATTATTTTTGAATTTCCAATTCCTTTGCAAGTTGCTTTGCTGAGATCAATGCAGCTGTAAATCCTTCATGGCGATACTTTGTAAGAATGCAGGTAGTTCCTGAACGAGTTGAACGTGTTTCACAGATACATCAAGCTGCATGTTCTCTCTCAGAATCAGTTTACTGACTGTGTGGATCCTCATTAAAATATCATACCATATGACTAAAACATAGGAGGAATTCATATGATTCAAGCTCTGATACTAGTGATGTTGCTTCACTTCTGGTTTTCACAACTTTATCCATTTCAGACGCCAGCAGAAGTGCTTCATGTACTAGACTCATCTGAAATCGGACCGCTTTGACGCTTTCCAGACAGCATTCCCACCGAGTAGCAGAGAGTCTTTTGTGGGAAAGGACACTCCAGCTTTGGTTAATACATTCCAACTTTGTGTTGATGCAGAGAACAATGATTAAAGTAATTGAATAATACCAGAGAAGGAGGCAGCATATGTAGATGAAGCTGCAGCATCTCCAAAGTCCAGATTCCAATTGTGACAGGCTTACTGTGTAAAAAAAAGCCTGTCTGTTCTCTTAAGATTCGAGCTTGCACACCACTGTATTGTCCACGCTGCATAATTTGGTCCTCGACTGCTGCATCATTCCAGTGGCCCTGGTTATATCAGTACACCCCAGCAGACAGCACGCTAATGACTGTGCTGTCTTACCGATTAAACTACAGGCGTAAACACTTTCACTGGCTTTGTTTGAAGGAGCTTTGTATTAAAAAAAGGAGTACACAATCAAACAGTTGGTCCCTCTGAAAAATAGTAACACTTTCTGTAGGGCTGTCCTTTGACTACGGTCATGTAAAAGCTGCAATGGAGTGGCACTAAAGCTCAGGAAACTCACTGCCAAGGCCATCTGCTGACAAAGCCTCTCACTTAAAGTGCCAAATTTGCAACAGACTTGTAAGGCAGGGTGTTGCTTTCCAGTTAAATGATGGGTTTGAGAAAGGAGGTGGGTAGAGCAGTGAGGATTCCATGACAGGCCACCATGAATTGGAGTGTGGTCATCCACTGCGGAGACAAAAGCAGAACTTTGTTTATTGCCACCACCATCACTTCCCTTTCCAAGGGGAGTGAAAACTCTGCAGCTAAAAAGCAGCATCTCCCATGGCGAGGCCGCACCATCATATCACAAGGCCAGGGCGGGAGCACACAACACATGATGGCTTGCTGGGGCTGGCCCATTGTTATTCTATAGATGACAATAGTCTGTGATGATCTGTGCTGGGTTTGGAAGGGGCGGCTGAGGCCTCTTGAGATCACAGCAGCAGAGCAAGCCCAAACTTTAATGAGAAAAAAGACGGCCCACATCAAGTCTCCCTTCCCAATCCAACCCTGGCACTACATGATGTATATAAGGCCCAGGGAACCTTGCAACTGGATCCAGTGCTTCAAGGCACCCCTCCCCTGTGCCTTGAAACAGTAATGAGGCACTTCCCAAAAACACTGCCCGTTAATTAATCAGCAATAACATACATGCAAATGAAAAGTTGATTACAACTTGTGAGACAACTGAGCAATATTACAGATCTACCAAGCACATGATAACCTATGTTGGTAGAGCTGTCCCCAAAGTAACCTCAAAAACTCTCTTCTATTGGAAAATCTATAGAAGTAGAGGAAATATGTCACTAATGAGTGTGCATGCGTTGGCCACTATGGGAATGCAAAATGTTGCGCTGCAGGTTCATGACGAGTTCATCACCAGTTCCTTTAACATTGACACAGCAAGCCTATGACACTTGAGCTGAAAAGGACCGATTGTTGGCAAAAAATATGAGTGGCTTAATTTGATAACTCCAGCATTCATCATCTGCTCAGAATATGACCATCCAAAAACTCCTGCTTTCTCAGATCACAGTATGCTTTGGTGAGGAGATCATGTATTTTTCTAGGTTGCACATTACACAATAGTGTAATTTTCAGGTGCCTCCTTAAACTCTGTATACACGCCTCCTCAGGGGTAGTAAGCGCTATATAAATGCTATTTACAATCAAATACGCATCGAAATAACAGACTGGGAAGCTCATATATAAAATTATTCTGCAGGTTATAGTAAAATAAGCACTTTACACACGGAGGTACCACGCCTGTCTCGCCCATGAGCAGCTTCACCAGGGGAGCATGGTCAACCTATGAGAATGCAACAATTTCAATGGTAGCTGTGTGAAAACATCACAATGACACAGATTCACTTAACTGACATACACAACCCTCTCCCCAATATTGAACTCCGCTGCCTTATTCTTGTTAGAACCAGTATTAACAAAGTCGAAATGTACTAATGTATTTTTTTATAAAATAGGTTTATGTTGAGCATGAGGAGGTGTCCTGTGATTTAATTAGATTATGACTGTGTTAGTATGGTTTTGCAAAGAGCAGTGTTTTTAGTGCAGGTGTCTGCACATAACTCAAAGAGGATTGACCCGATTCCCAAACTAACTTAAGACAAAATCCTAAACTCACTACCATTTTGGTATTCACAGAAGGCACTTAGTCATTTTGGAATCCACAGAAGTTAGGAGTCCTAACTTTAGGATTCCTAAATGCCTTCTGTAAATTCCAAAAGTCTTAAAGTTAGGATTATTCTGCTAGGACGTGGCATTGGATTTTTTTCATGATTAGGTAAATTAAAACTAGTGTATCTTGTTTTTCTTTTCTTTTTTCATTTTTGCTGTGGTCACGGGTGTGGTGGTGTTTTTTTTTGTGCTTTTCTATATTCATCTGAACACAAAAGAAATGTTTTATTTCCTCTCTGGTGGTTTTGCATCTTAAGATATGGTGCCTTTAGGATGTATCGTTTGGTATGGAAATTAGAGGATTTGGCTTTACATTAAATGATCATCAATCCACATATTTGTGTTAGCTTTATTTTCTGGAAAGGTGAGCTCCATTATGCTATATACTTGAGATTCTTGGGTCCACATATTCTCTGTTTCTGTTCATCGTTGCACAAATTTCTTTTGGCTATGAAGTGGGTGTTCTCATTGTCATTACTTGTTTCATCATGTCGGTGTCTCTTATTGTGATGTTTTGTGGTGAAGAGAACACCTTGACTTTTGCACTATGGTGAAGGGTATTAATGGTTTGTTTGCAATCTGTATATATTATAAATGATGTGTTGTTTTTAACAGCCCTGATAAAGCGTTGCCTGTGTGGATAACGAATAAAAGAAGATTTTTCCAAGAAGACAAGTTTTCACATTAATTTGTGAGATTTGTTGTGCATATTGTATGCCATCTAATTCATGCCTCTTTGAGCAATTATTTTATATAAATAAAAGGCATTGTCCTTTATAATGTCAATAGCTCAAACTCGCTTAAATACAAGACCTATTGCATTGCAAATTAATTCAATGCCAAAAATCCATTCAGTTCTTTTGCTGTTCAAGGACAATCGAAAAACGAATTATTTATATGAAAATGGGCCGTGGAAGGAGCTGCTGAGGCCTCTCGAGTTCACAACAGCAGAGAAAGCCTGAACATAAATGAGGTGAAAAAAACGGTCCACTTAAACTTCAGGGACTGGGCCTTTCGCACCGGCCGAATACCTCCCTTCCCAATCCAACCCTGGCACTGCATAATTACTACAAGGCCCAGGGAAGGGGGCCCCCACAACTGAACCTTGCCCATTGATCTAGTGCTCCGAGGCCCAGGGAGGGGGGCCCCCCTCCCCTGGACCATGAAACAGTAAGGATGCACTTCCCAAAACACGCTGGTTAGATACAAAGAAAGGTCAAAAGCCAGTTGATCTGGCTGCCCCCACCTCCCCTCAACCACCACCTCTTACCTGTGTCCAGCAGCTCCTGGAAACAAAGGGGCCTTCTGTCGCCTGGATACAAAATGCACGAAGGGCGCCTAGAATGACCAGTACTTAACAGATGCAATGCCTTCCACTGACACTGAGCCAACATAATTGTTGGCCCACCTGGTGTGCCATCCCCCATTCTGTTTGGGCCTTCCACCCACCCCTGCACCCCCAGGAATGTCACCACGCCCAACCAGCAAGGCCAAGACGTAATGTGAACGGTGGGGCAGGGAGCCTCACAGGGATAGGTTGGCTAATTGTAAAAGTTGGCCTTTCACAGTGATGCAGGGCCCCCTGTTTTTTTGGCAGAGCACGAGGCCCTGGGCAGCTGCCCACACTGCCATGCCTAGAGCCGGCCCTGAACCTCTGCATAGAGTCATTCCTCCTGGCCGAATGATGGATAACGAGGTTGTGCCCACTGACAGTAAGAACGGACTGCAAACGAATGAGCAGCAATTGCACGAACCCCTCGTGTGGTACGAAACTCAAAATGCACTCGCTCAAAAACCACCATATTGATCCCACCTATTGATGCATCGTGCAGTTTCAATAATTTGTCTAAGGCGGAACTACTATCCTGGTGTAGAGTCTTGTAGTGTGTTATGTTTGATCATAGTGGATACAGTTATGATCTCAGGCCATGTTATCAGTGCCGTGATTTGCAGGTCATGGGCTTTCGTCTTACACTCTAATGCATTCTGGTAGTTGTAGTGTACGATTTTTTTTTTAATGGAACCAATGGTACTAATTCAACTGAAGGCAATGCTTAGAAAAGGGAACGTGCAGTACTGATAACAAGATGCGTGGATGACGTGGAGCGAGGCGGATTCCTTGACAAAGGGACGCCATTTTCTTCCGCCGATTAGGACAGTACTACTTGTAGGCAGCTGCGTTTGAGTTTTAGAATATCACCTGAAAGGGTATGCACACAGCAGAACCCTTTGTTCGATAAAAGTAAAGAAGGCCACATTACTAGGAAGGAGGATATGGCGACTGAGACTAGTGGTGCTACAAGGGTGCCATGGGCCATAATTCCATCGAGGAAAACAGCCACTTCCAGCCCTGATTTGGTAGTGAAAGACAAGCATAATCCTGGTGCACAGGGTCTCTCGCACGTCTTTGCCCTGGTGCGGCAAGACCTACTGGGGCCACTGGAATTATGCAATTGTGCGGCCGCTGTGATTTTTGCATAATTGTAGATTTGCTGCATTTACTACACAATCCAACATCTGCTGCACAATGTGCAGATTTAACCCCCACCAAAAAATGTAGGGGCGTATTATTAAGAACAACGTTAAAATTATCCCCGCTTTAGCGGCAGGAAACTGCCGCTAAAGCAGCGATAAGGGTCTTGATAATATTCCCTTGAGAATTCCCATAGAAGTCCATGTTCATACTAAAACATTGGCTTCTATCGGAAATCACAAGGGCATAATATCAAGCCCATTAAGCGGCGATAATTTTAACGCCATTCTTGATATTATGCCCCTTAGATTATAGCTCAAACGGTTCAAAAGTAACTAAAAAGCCACCAAACAGGTTGCAGCACAGTGGAAGACCCTCAAGATTGACTAGCTACATTTGTGTTGCCTATTGTTATGTTTGGTTGTTAAACTGGTGCTAATGAGGTGCAACCAAAGACCAGACGATATTAACACATTTGAAAATGACAAAACAATGAAGTAATACTATCACAAAATGTGATGCATTATGCTGCATAATTTGCCTTTTCTTGTCGCATAATTTACTGGAGCCTGTCACAGAACTTGGCCCTGCCGCATAATTCCAGTGCCCTGATAAAGGCAACAACGATCCTCTCTGAGACTACTAGTTATAATTGTTTAAGACGCTTCCTTAACAGTTCAGCATCAGACCAACCATTCACACCAAACTAGTCACAGCAAAAGCTGCACTTCACGGGCCTGGACTGGAAGGACTTTAAGGTGCCAGGAGAGACACCTCTTGGGATGTTTCCTCCCTGTCTTGCCTGGGTCGCTTGTAGCCCAGACTCGCCTCTTCATAGCCACCCACAGATATTTGAATTCAATGATTAGTCCCAAAAGGTTAATTGATCTATATGTAATTCACACAGTCTAGTTAGGACATCACATCCAAGACACTCACCATCCATGACATTAACAGCACCTTAATTGGATTAGACCATATCCTCCCAGCTCTCATTCGCTCTTAGGACCCCCAGACTTTCCATCCACAAGGCTCAAAATTCTGATACCTGTCTAAGGTGACCCAGAGTCTGTCTTCGTCCTCATACTATGCCATGCTGCAGCACTGACGGCCTCTTGAATTTCATTAGTGACCAATAAAAACCTCTCTTTGCTCAGGTTCACTTGAACCTTTGAAGCTCCCTAGACACTCAAGTAAACATGTCCCCACTTCTTCCTTTCTGACATGACTCCACCCTGGTACCAAGCAGCATGCTACAGCCCAAAGGCTTGACACCCTTGCACCTGAAACTCCCGCTCTTCTCTTAACTTCACTATTTCACTCATTCTTTTCAGTGTAGTTCATTTCTCCAGTAGCTTGTGGTTTGGGGGACCACCTAACTCCAGGACATTTCAGACACTGTCCCCATTCCTGAACTGTACACCTACAAATCACTGATTTCAGGAGTGTTAGTCATATTCATTTGTAAATGTAAAACAAGAACACCCATAATGCATTACACTATCACACAAAAGTGCCGAACTGTAAACAGATTTCCTAACAGATTTCCTAACACCCTTCAGCAGACAGGCTAGCTTTAATCCAGTGGCAAAGTGTGCAAGGGACCCACGTCTGGGCATACCCTGCCAACTTAGGGCGAACAAAGCAAACACAAGGAGATGATGGACGTAGCGCTGAAACTTTTCATACACTCACCTCCAGTCACAGATCTGGGTTGAATCCATTATCATTCTTTAGCTCACTTTGCCACCTCAGTTCAGACCCAGCTAT